>NC_056731.1:1368375483-1368437983 GCF_019279795.1 Protopterus annectens
TGGGTGCTCGGATCCGCCACATAACACAAGCACTTAGGTCACTCCAGAACAAGTACAAGTATGACCCTGTCATTGTACATGTTGGTGTGAATGATCTAAGTTGTACCTCCTTGGACTACATGAAAAGAGACATTGAGGAGCTCTCTGATCATGTAGCCCAAGCTGGTATGACCCTGACCTTGAGTAGCATACTACCTTCACCTAGAATGATACCACAATACAAAGACAAAATGATCAATTTCAACAATTGGCTAAGCTTCTGGTGTCATTCTAAGGGGATCCAGTGTCTGTCTGCCTGGATGACATGATAGACAAGCCTTGCTGTTTTGCCAGAGATGGGATGCACCTGTCACACCTCGGTTTTTGAATACTGGCCAAGGCTCTTGCCATTCCCATAGTGCCTTTTTTAGGCCAGGCTCAAAGGACAAACTAACCACCGTAACCAGCACAGGTAACCAAAAACTAAGGGTAATGCTACTTAACGCCAGAAGTCTCAACCTCAAAATGCACACACTCGAGGCTCTCCTCAGCATGGAGAAAATCAGTGTTTGTGCAGTGACGGAAACCTGGTTCAAGGCTCAAGAGAGCACCCCAGCACTGCCAGGTTACAATTCATATCATACCTTCCGGCCTCAGTTACCGGATCGCAGCACAAAGGGTGGCGGTGTATCCATATTCATCAAGGATACCCATATCTCCAAGTTAGTAGTGCAGCATGATGCCCCAGAGATCACCCATGTGCAACTATCAGCAGGCAAAACCACATTTCAAGTCGTAGCCAGTTATATATCACCCACCATGTCCCAGGATGTTCACTCTGCATTCCTTGAGACATTGGAAAATATAAAGGTCCTACCCAACACCATAATCCTGGGTGATTTGAACTACCCTGGTATGGACTGGGTGAACTACCAATGTTCCAACTCCTATGCTCAGCGATTCATAAAATTTATAAATTCAAATGCCCTTGAACAACTAGTATGTTCTCCCACTAGAGGGGACAACATATTGGATTTAATCATCACAAATATGGGCGCCCACTGTACCACACCCATTATCACTCCCTCCTTGGTCAGATCCGACCACAAAATGATAACCCTGGGCATCCTCACCCCTCCATCTCCCCCAGTCAAAAAAAACATAGTCAAAAACCTTTCCAAAGCAAACTTCAAACTACTTGCATCTGAACTGGAAAGCTTCACTATTCCCTTGCAGAAGGATAATGATATCCAGGATGTGGAATCCTACACCAAGGCACTCTATATGCATCTTCAGGATTGCATGGACCGTGCTATCCCAAATAAAACCAAGACTCCTTCCTCAAGCAAGAAGAAACCAGTCTGGTGGACCCCGGCCATAAGCAAACTTTACAATAAAAGGAGGAGTCTTATACAAAAAAAGGTCAAATCTCAAGTAGAAAAATCATCCCTGATCAGCATTAGTAAGAAATTGAGGGCCCTCATCAAGTCAACTAAAGCTAATTTTGAAAAGAAAGTTGCCAAGGATGCCAAGGATAACCATAAGGCCTTTTATGGCTACGTCAAAAACCTAAATGGCAATACTCAGGTCTGTTCTGAGTTAGTACAAAATGGAACAAAATACACGGACCCTTCTGACATTGCCAACATCTTGGCTGACAGATTCAGTGCAAATCCCCCACCACCACCACCACCACCACCACCACCTACAGGGCCTATTACCATTCCAGGGGATTGTGTAAGTCCAATTATTACTGATACATTGGTTAACAAGGCTCTATCTAAAGGTAAAAACACTGCCTCCATGGGACCAGATGGTGTCCCAGGCTGTGTCATACGTGAGCTCCAAAAGGAATTAACCCCGCATCTTAATACCCTGTTCAGTCTCAGCCGCTCCACAGGATATGTGCTCAGAGAATGGCGTATGGCAACGGTGGTCCTGCTACACAAGGGTGGGGCCACAACTGACCCTGGGAACTACAGACCAATAAGCCTGACCAGTCTGATCTGTAAGGCTATGGAGCGAATCATTATGGAACTCATAAATGGAGAGATTGGGAACCTCCAGTCGCTGGACCACACACAGTTTGGCTTCGACAAGGACAGATCATGCCTCCTGAACCTGGTGGAATTCTTTGAGACAGTTACTCAGGCTATAGATAAGGGAAAGGAGGTACACATGGCTTACCTTGACCTTGCTAAAGCATTTGACACCATTCCCCATTCGGGTATTATTGGTAAGCTCAACAGCCTGGGCATAAACCCTTACGTCACAAGATGGATCACAAACTGGCTCTCAGACAGATCCCATAAAGTAAGAGTAGCGGGATCTATGTCTGAATCCAGACCAGTAACGAGTGGTGTGCCTCATGGCTCTGTCTTGGGGCCCCTCCTGTTTGGCATATACTTCTCAGAAGTACAGGCAAGCATGGAAGGGCTGTGGCTGACTAAGTTTGTGGACGAGTGCAAACTGGATGCTATAATAAAGTCTCCAGCCGACATGGAGATCCTCCAGAAGGGCCTAAATGAGACTGATGCATGGTGTCAAAGCCATGGTCTCAAGCTATAAGCAAAAAAATGTGTAGTAATCCCCCTTGGAAAAAACGGAGTACCCGCAAACTACAACATAGGAGGTAATCCCCTGAAATCTGAAGAAGAAATAAGGGATCTAGGGACCCAAGTAGATAGCCAGCTTTTCTTTGATAACCATGTTGCCAAAGTGGTTAGAAAATCCTTCTATGTGACCCATCTGATCATGAAAGGGTTCGCATCAAGATTTAAGGATGTAATGGTGCCCCTCTACACTTCCCTCATCAGACCCATTATTGAGTACAATGCACCAATTGGAATGTACCTGGCTAGACATCTCCAGCAGCTGGAGAGACCACAGAGGTACCTAACCAAGAGAATTACTGGCCTCAAACAGTTGCCCTATGCAGCACGATTGAAAAAGCTAAGACTGTTCTCTGTTGCATACCGCTTTCTCAGAGGCAATCTCTGTCTAACGTACAGAGCCATGTCCAACCCATAATTGATGAACATGCTCCATCTTAGCAAAACCAAATCTACTCGAGTTACATGCTCTAGGGATATAAACCTCAACACAACAATGAATAGAACATGCTGGAGGGATAGATTCCCTTCGCAGAGACTTCCCTTACTATGGAACAGGGTCCCGATCTACATAAGACAGAGCCCCTCACTATCACTATTAAAGAGGAACCTTGATGAGTGGATGGGTAACAGAAAGTTCACACCGGGGATCACACCAACAGCACTACTAGATAGGGGCCAAGGGTACTAGCTGCTAGTACAATGGTCTAGGGAACTACTAAAGGGGCGGTGAATACCGCACAACGTGGCTGGGCTAATATATGCCTTCGGGCAGATAGCTCAGTACCAACCTATGAACCTATGAACCTATACATATATATATATATATATATATATATATATATATATATATATATATATATATATATATATATATATATAGACATATATACATATATATACATATATATATATATATATATATATATATATATATCTATATGGGTCTACCTGAGAACGTCGACAGATGAGAAGACCGACAACGAAATCACCAACGCCAGAAGATCGACAAGTCAGAAGACCGACGGATGAAAACACCGATGCGGAGATCACCGAGATGGGGAAAGGATGTGTAAGTATGCGGTAGTGACGGATGTTAGGGTGGGAGTAAGGTAAGTGTGCGATGTTGACGGTCTGTAGGGATAGGGGTGGGTTAAGTGAGTTAGGTTTAGGGTGCGGGTTAGGTAAGGGTGCAGTAGTGATATTTTTTGGGTTAGGGGCGGGTTAAGTGAGTTAGGGTTAGGGCGCGAGTTAGGTGAGTGTGCGATAGTGACGGACCTTAGGGTTAGGGTTTCGGTTAGGGTTGTAGATAGTTGTGTATGTAAGGTTTAGTGTTTGTTTGTTAGGATTTTGGTGTGCTTGTGTTGTGTGTGTGGTTTTTGGACAGGGGATTTGTTTTGTTTGTTGGTTGTTGTTATGATGGGTTGAGTGTATGAGGTGTCGTGTTTGTGAACTGTCGATTATGTGGTGTTGGTGATGTCATTGTCGGTGTTATGCACTGTCGATATTGTCAGGTAGATCCATATATATATATATATATAGATATATATATATATATATATATATATATATATATATATATATATAGATATATATATATATATATATATATAGATATACATACATACATACAAACACACACATTTTATATATATATATATATATATATATATATATATATATATATATATATATATATATATATATATATATATATATATATATTTATAGGTTTGCTATTGGTATTTTGAATCTGCTTCAGTTGACCATTTAAAATGTTGACTCTAAATGTGAAATTCGAAATGCCAAAAAGTAAACCAAACCAAAAATGAATACATCAACAACTATGGTTCGATGTCACTCACCTCCTGTGAGGCACATAAACATACCGTTAAACTGTACAGTCAAAGGTACATTAATTCTACACCCTCTGCACCTTAAATATACCAACTTCGAGATCGCACTTCACTGAGGAAATGGGCTAATTCCCTGTTCCTTACTGAACTGTGATCCACTTGCACAATATTGTACCCAAATGCTCGAATTACAGTACCCATTCGCTAAGGTGTAGTCGACCAGTTTGGGTTTGACATTCTGCCTGCTTGAAAACTGCAAGTCTTAGATAGGGTTTCAAGCTTCTGAATTACTGCTCCTGACTTGCTTAGAGCTTTGGCATCTGAGATGATGTCTCAGAATAAAAAGTCACAAATAATTATAATTTTCACTGAATGTAAGCAAAAGAGGCTAGATTATATTGATGTCTATGAACAGGATAATAGGATCATAGGAAGCTACTAGACTATTGGCTATGAGACTTTTACAAGCCTAGCCAAGAATTTAGTCTATGTTCCAACAAGTCAGCACTTGGACACAGGTGTAATCCCAGGGGTGTATTTTCTTTTCCTCATCCAGTTATCCAGGTTGCACTTAAAAAGGGTTAATGAGGTACTCTGCTTGATGTGGAGAGGGAGTTTATTTCATAGAAGGGGGTTGTCTGGGACACAAATCTTTCCTGCCAACAAGTCCTACTGATGCCACAGACCAGGTTGAGGTTGTACATGTGGGTTACTTGAGTGGAGCTTGACTTGCAGATATGCAGCAGTCCCATCATGGCGGGGTCTGAGATTGCTTTGTATGCTAGACAGAGGTCACCTCTGAAGAGTCTGTAGGAGTCTGAGTAGAGGTACAAGGTCTTTAGCCTATCTGTGTAGGGTAGATGTTTGAGGCCCTGGATTCTCCTGGTGAGGAACCTCTGTATCTCTCCAGCTGCTGCATGTGCATTGTGAGGTACATGCCGAAAGGGGCATTGTACTGAATAATGGGTCTTATAAAGGAAGAATACAGGGATGTTATGACCACCTTGTCCCTGGATGAGATAGCCTTACTAATGAGGTGTGCCATGCAGAAAGCTTTCCGTACAAGGGAGGCAATATGGTGGTCAAAAGTCTGTTTGCTATCAACCTGGGTGCCCAAGTCCCTCATGACTGATTGTGTGCTTAGGACCATATTATTATTGTGATAATTTGTGGGGATGTCACTCTCCCCAAAGGGGATGATGATGCATTTTTTGGCATTCAGTTTGAGGCCATGTTTCTTGAACCAGTCATTTGTTTGAATGATAATTTGTGGGGACATCACTTTCGCCAAAGGGGATGATGATGCATTTTTTGGCATTCAGTTTGAGAACATGTTTCTGGCACCAGTCATTTATTTAGGTGAGATCCTCTTGGAGGATGTTCACATCACTGGGGGAATTGATGATGACACCCAGCTTGCATTCATTTACAAACTTGGCCAGCCATTGCCCACTGGTTTTGGCCTGTACCTTAGAAAGGTAAATCCCAAACAACAGAGGCCCCAAAACTGATCCCTGAGGTACACCACTCATTATGGGTCTACTGCTTGAGGTGGCTTCCTCTATTTTGACTAGATGGGTTCTATCAATGAGCCAGCTTGCTAGCCATCTGGTAACATATGGATTGATGCCTAGTTGAGAGAGTTTATCTATTATATCTGAGTGGGGAATAGTATCAAAGGCTTTGGTCAGCTCAGAGTAGGTGGTGTGCACCATCTGCCCCTCGTCCATGGCTTTGGTGACTGTCTCAAAGAAGTTGACCAAATTTAACAGGCATGACCTCCCCTTGAGGAAACCAAACTGAGTGGGATCAAGTGTTTGGAGGCTGCCAATGTCCTTGTTAATGAGGTTCATGATAGTCCGCTCCATGGCCTTGCAGATCAGGCTAGTTAGACTGATGGGTCCATGATTTCCTGGATTGGTGGATGCTCCACCTTTATGCAAAGGGATGACAGCGGCTGTCTTCCACTCAGCTGGAATGAAGCCAGTACTCAGGTTTTGGTTGAATAGGGTGCCTAATGGTGCTGCAAGTTCCAGCCTGAGTTCATGTAGGATGCAGCCTGGTATGTTATCGGGTTCCATGGAGGCTGTATTTTTTGCCTTTGAGAGGGCAGAGACAACTTGCTCTCTAGAGATAAGGGGAGGGGGGAGGTGCTGAGGATGTCATGATTTACTGATGGGGGGACTGAGGGGTGAAGTTTTCACTGAATCTGTCTGCCAGCAGGTTGGCTATATCTATGGTATTTGTGTATGTGGTGCCCTTGACCACTAGTTCTGAGCAGATCTAGGTGCTTTTTTTGAGATTGTGGACATATGTGAAGAAGGCCTTCTGATTGTCTTTAGTAGATGTGGCCAGTTTGGACTTGAAGTTTGCTTTGGAGGATTTCACAAGTGCTATTATTTGCTTGTGCAAGTTAAGAAGAGATTACTTCCAGTTAAGCACCTTCTCCTTCTTGGTCCTGAACAGCAATTGTTTCCTTTTATTATAGAGTTTATTTATTGCAGATGTTCATTGTGTTTCTCTGAAGCATTTGATATAACATGTAGGTACAGTCTGATCCATGTCTTTGGCATCCTGTGCTTACACCTTGTATATGTTGGCTGGTTGGGTGTATATCACTTAAATCAAAATATGTAACTATGTATTCATCGAACTCTGAACATCGAAATTAATTTCAGTGATCCTCGAACTTTTTCCCAGGGTTAAGAAGCACTTGGCTATCACCACAACTTTGCCCTTTTCCCACTATAGTGCGATCTCAGAGTTAGCATATATAGATGAGGGGGGGTGGGGGCAAAGCCCCCCACTTGGGTGGGTTTGATTTAGTGTGGTGTGTGTTCCAGAGTGCTAGTGGGTGAGTAGCTCCTAACCCTGGAAAAAAGCCTGAGGTTCCCTAAAATGAATTTTGATGTTTAGAATTCAATGAATACATATTCGCTGAATACATATTTCGATTAAGTGATATAGATCTGTCTGGTCATTTATGTGCATTGTGCTGTTTAACAGTTTACTAAACACAATTGAAAGTCACATTTAACTTCTCATTTTGTTTGACTGCATATTCATGGTGATTGATGCCAGTGCTTGTACTTCACCGCCAGTGCCTGCCTGGAGTAGAAAGAAAACCAAGATCATGTAGAACATCATGCACAAGCAGTTTGGGAGCAGCTACTGGTATCCTATGGAATCCCTCCCATTTCATAAGATGTATGCCTGGCATGTCTAGGCAGAGCAACTGACTAGGGCTACTGGCATCCCCCAATCTGTTTACAAATGCAGGCACATGATGACCTATGTCTTTGCTGCTCTGAAGACCTTTGGGTGTGGCTAGTAAAAGTGAGGCAACAATGGCCAAATGGGATTGTAAGTGCTTGCCATTTTCACTGTGTTTCTTATTTTTTAAAACTATTTTGTGTCATTTACAGGAGTGTCCTTATAAAGTTTTATACCCCTGCAACATACGAGGAAATACCAGGTTGGCAGACATAGGTGATGGTATGCGTGCTGCTGTTGACTGTTTTTGTATGGCATTATGATTTTTGTAGGCACATGCCTGTGCAAGTGGGAGTTTGTGGCCACCATTTTTTTGTTTCTGCATCATTGCACTGTTTGAGAATACCTTCTGTCTTGCCTTTTGGGTGCTGTCCCAGGTTTTTGCTTCATTGTACATTCATTTTGTATTGCAGTTGATTTCCCAGGCTGTGGGCACCATCTTAACTGTTTGCTTCATTGCATATACAAGCAAGATGAGTTTCATATGCTGTATTTAAATCATCTTCATTACACATACTTATGCAGCTGTACCTTTACACTGCTGCCATCATCTCACCCACATCTGTGTTTGACGATGTCCCTTTTGTCTTTCAGCAGGGGCAAATATAAGGAGAATAGTGCTAGGTGTGGCAGGAAACAGTGATGGCTTCTGGTGTAATGGGGTAAGTGTGTGACTCTTTTCTCCTCATCTATACTTATATAATTTGTACTATCTGTGGAACATCCTCAGTAATTTCATCCTTCCCTCTGAGTCTCCCTTCTGCAGGTCATGATGATATTACCATGTCATAGATGCTTCAGCCATCAAATCACTGCTACCCCATCCCAGTGCTGTAGCTCAGCTTGAATTACCTGCAGTGGTGCAGCTCAAGGTGGGGGTGGTGGAGGAAGATGACTGCATATTGACACACTGAGTTGTTGCACATCAACCCCTCCTGCAACAAATTGTGAATTCACTAGGCCAACTCTTCCATGCCATTGGACAACCAAAGCAAGGTTATACTTGGCAGCTGTCATGCTGTCTGATACCCCATCTTATCTATAACCATTTTCCTGTACTAGATTTGGCTGTTTGTACGCCTTCCACTTATTTTCACAGTTTCATGGCTATTTGTCAGGCCTCTGCTATCTACCTTCCCATAACCTTCCTATCCCTGTTTCTCTTTCATTTCCGTCATTCTTTATTTCTCTTCTCTCTTTATGTATGTATGTATCATATCTATACTTCTCTCTTGCTATATATATATATATATATATATATATATATATGTGTGTGTGTGTGTGTGTGTGTGTGTATATATCTATATCTATCTGTCTATATATAGATAGATATATAAATTACATACACACATGCACACACACACACACCTACATATTACAATGGAGGACCAATCCCTGGAAAAAAAATCAATGCCTTTCTCCACACCTACATTTCCTTTCATGTTTTCCTTCTTTCTGTATCTCCTCTTGCTATATGCCCTCCTTTCTCCTTTCCTATAATCCCCTCTCTGTTCTTTTAATGGAGCAAATGAGGTATTTAGCTAGATGGATGTGAGATAACAGGCTCTTAATCATAGGATCATAGGAAGTTACTAGGCTGTTGGCCCTGAGGCCCTTACAATCCTAGCCAAGAATTTAGCCCATGTTCCAACAAGTCAGCATCCTATGCCACTGTCCAGCAGAGACACAGGTGGAATCCCACGGGTGTATTTTCTGTTCCCCATCCAGTTATTGAATTTTCCATGGTGGAATGTCCAGTAGGTGAGCCCTGCCTAAAAAATGAAAGGCGTTAGCCAGTATGCAGAAGCCATGGCAGGATCAACATATGTTATAGACTTTTGGTATGTGGTACCTAACAACAGCCTATCACAAACTCCAAGTCACACTTCTTGCTGTAGCACTGATATGAATTTTGTGACCTTGTACAATGCAGTGTGAGAATGCTTCTTTGCCTTAATCTGTAGCTCATATTTTGCATCACTCATCTGAGGTTGTAACTTTTCCATCCTGCCCTGAATGTTCTTTGTGAAGTGCACCTTTCTGGCTAACTACCTATGAAACATATCTACTTATTTATTCGTGTCTACATTTTGCAATAGTAAATTCTCTCTGTGCTGCACAAGACTTATACATTGCAACACAGAATTATGGCCTTAATATTTTCCAAACCCTTAACTAACTGCTTGTTTAATGCTTTTTTAACACAAAAAATAAATCTTAGAGACTGTGTCATCTGGTGGAGAGTGCAATTTTTTTTGAAGGGAGGCATTATTGAACAATCCTTGATGGTGGAGTCAATTGCATTAGTTTTTTTTTTCTTTACACAGTGTTCCAGAAGAACCTGTTAGTGTTTTGAGAATGCTTGGTCAGTCCCTGGAGAATCTTTCAAACACCCTGCATGTCATCTTGGATAAATTAGCTGGAGATAATTGTGCTGAAGAAGAAGAGAGCAGTTACTCTGCAAATACGTTTGCTAACACTCTTTCTCCAGAAAATGATGCTTCAACAAGATCCATTATAGTTAATTGAATAGTTAATGATTGAAAAAATCCTTTCAGAGCTACAACAAATTAAGAGAACATGGACAATGGTGTAAGTAAAAAATGTCATTACAGTTGTTACTAAACTTGCAAAGAAGCTGCTCAGACATAAATCGTTAATGTGGACATTATTTGCTTTGACAGGTATATGAAGGTGTGCAGAGTTCCAAAAGGGATGTGTTTCAATAAACTTCAGAATGGAATCAGCAATGGTGATCCTTTGTGGAACTGTGTGATATCTTTAATAAAAGGTGTATAGAGTATGTGGAGATTCTGTACTGTCCAAATTAAAATTTAAATGAACAGGTTCTATGAGGTTACTGTCTGTTACTCATCCTTTGCATCAAATACGGCAGCATCGGATGTGGTTGCTGAATGTGTACAGCATCATGAGGAGACAGCTAAAATAAAAAAAAATGAGTGTGATGGGCATATGAACCAAGGAACAAGGACTAGTTTATTGTCTTGCAAAGTTATTCTGTGGAAAGAATCCATGAAAACAAAGAAGGGTACACAATTGCAGCCAGTCATAGTCATTGCAGTGAAACTTTTTTTTAGAGAGTAATGTCACCACCCTTGCATCTTCAAGACTTTCACATTGACTGACTGCTTTGAAAAAAAAAAAGAATGCTTCTGCTGTTTAATCAGAAACTGTGAAACTAGATCAAGAACAGCTTCTGAGACCAAGCCTATTTTTTTTCAAACAGCAAGGGATTGTTCAGCACACAGAAGAGGAAGAGGCAGAAGGAAAGGGCACAACTTTTACAAAGGCAGAGAGGTAAGCACCAAAATATCAAGTATGAACAATTTGTCTGATAAACACTTTTCTGAATTAAAAAGGGGATCCTCCTTTGTTTCTACACGTAGAGCCTTGTAAAATGAGTTGATTGAACTGAAATTATATAATGAAAGGTTGACGTGGAATATATTCCAGGCAATGCTAATATCTATACCAAAGAGTAGAAAAGGTCACACACATAAAACTTTCAGTAAAAACTGCACTCAAACAATAAAAGCTATAAAAAGCTGTTTTCAAACAATGATAATATCAGACACATGGTCAGATATTTGTAGTATATACAGAAAAACTAATTTTCTAACAATTTAGTTTTTTCAGCTCTGTCTCTTTGAAAATATATGTAGTATGGAAATTAGGATTCTTTTAGTCAGTCCCTCAAAAGCACTGTTACAACTTGACTGCTATTGAAAGAAATTCTTTAAAAATAATTAGAGAAAATGATCATCTTAAATGTATGAAGATATTTGCTGGGGTTATGAAGAAGTCTAACTGTATCTTGGCCATAAATGAGCTTTTGTCTGACAGTACGTATTATAACTGATTGCTACAGGTCATATTATAAAGGATTGCTCTCAAGGAGATAAGTGACGTATAAGAAAATGAATGGTCTTCAGACAGATTTATTTCTTCTGAGCTATTTATCTGTATGAATATTCCAACCCCCAAAATACCTTGTGAATGCTTAAAATACACAAATATGTCTCTAAACCCTCATTCCGCCTAATTGCCAGTGTGCATCTTAAAGCAAAACTGAAACAATGGCTGTGTATGCAGATAGCCAATGGAATAATTTAATGATTGCAGCTACATTCTGTATTAAAGATTCCTGGTATTCTGTATATAAAGTGGCTGAAAAGGGCAAATATGATTTTGTGAGAGCATGCCTTTTAGGCAGTGTTGATGTTATCTTTCTATATACATGTATCCCACAACAATGTGTGTAGTAAGGATTAGAGACCAGCTCACTAAATATAGCTCCTAAACCAATGTGATTATTAACACAATCTGTGAGTTGTTAGAATGTTCATGGGTGTTTACTAGACTAATGACCACAAGGGCCTTTTTAAGCCTAGCCATGCATCCCAAATCTCTGACAAGTTCTGATAACCATGGTGAGTGTAACAGGGGTTTGGGAGATGAAACATTTACACGCAGGGGTCTGGGAGACAAACCATTTACAGGTTGCCAGTGTCCATTAGAATCATAGGTGCCAAACCAGGAATGAACTTCCTGTTCCCAATCCAATTGCCCAAGTTGCACTTGAATTGGGTTAGGGAGGAACTCTGTTTCACATGGATGGGGAGCCTGTTCCACAGATGGGGTAGTTTCTGGGATACATAGCTGTCTCTCCAGCAAGTCCTATTTATATCACAGGCAAGGTTTAAGTCTTTAAGAATGGGTAATTCTGGTGCGGTTTGTTTTGTGTATATGCAGGAGGTCTATCAGAGTGGGGTCTGACAATGCCCTGAATGCCAGGTATAGCTCTACCCTCAAAAGCCTGTAGGAGACAGAATACTAAGAATAGGGCCTTGAGGCAGTCTGCATAAGACATTTTACTTACACCCTGTATTCTTTTAGTGAGGAACCTCTGCAGATGGTCCAGTTGTTGAATGCCTAGTTAGGTACATACCAAAGGGGGCATCATACTCAATGATAGTTCTGATGAATGCCAAATACAGTGGAAAAATGACTCCTTGGACTTAGATGCCATACCTTTGTTTATAAGTTGTGCAACATAAAATGATTTCCTCACTACTGTAGACATATGATGGTCAAAGACTAAATTACTATCTATGTGTGTTCCTAAGTCCCTAACTACTGGGTCAACTCTAAGGGGTGTGTTGTCAATATGATAGTTACCAGGGGTGAATGACTTTCCAAAAGACACTGTTATGGATTTCTTGGCATTTAATTTTAGTCCATGGCTCTGACACCAGTTAGTTTTTCTGTGTCAGCCCCTCCTGGAGAACATTTGTGTCAGTGTGGGATTCAATGACAGCTCCTAATTTGCAATCATCTGCAAACTTAGTCAGCCAGAGACCGCTGACATTGGCCTTGACTTCAGAGAAGTAAATGCCAAAATAGAGCGGTCCAAGGACTGATCCCTGAGGGACTCAGTTCTTACTAATATAGTCTATATTTCAATGAGCTTCTTTCAAGCAAATTTCAGATGTGATAATGTGAGTTTTCATGGACCTAGCTTCTGCCAACTTGGTGTTAACTAAGTGGAATTTTTTTTATCTGTTGTATTCATCTAAAATGTGCGGTTTTATTTTGAGGTTTATCAGCAATATTTTTATTTGGGATGAAACAAAAATGTCATTTCAAAATGCCACTCATAAATGTGACTATTTTACTTCCACTTTATTTAAGAGCACAGATAATTAATTGTGTCTGACAATGAAATATGATGAAGCACATGGATTTTCTTCTACAATTTGTAGAAAAACATCCCTTGTAAGCAATTACTTAAACTTTGATATTCAGTATCCCATTTGCTTGAAAATGATTATTGTAAGAAATCAAGCAATTAGCTCATAGGTAGGTTCATAGATTAGTACTAGGCTAACTGCCCTTGTCGGCCATTTTCAGTCTAGCCAGTTACCCCATGTGAGAATCAAACCCTGCACCTTATGTTTGTAAGGTAAACACCTTAACCATTATGCCAACCTCCCACCCCCATTAGCTGATCTAAGTTGACCAGTAATAACATAGATTTTTATGAATGGTTATGCAAATGAAAGTGCATATTTATTGAAGGATGTTACAAAATTGATGAGACATTACTGAACCTAAAGGGATTAAATTTGTACCTATTTTGCCCAGATGGACTTCAGTTGTAGCAGACTCGCAGACTGCCTATAGAGTGAAGTAGACCCAACCTTTTATAGTAGATGGTTGGATATTAAAGGAATAATGAAGAATAACTGGAAAATTCTGAGGGTGATTAAGAACTGTATCATGAAGCAGGCAAAACGGGTCTATATTAAATCATCGAACGCTTAGAAAAATGAATGATGATTTATCGACCCCATGTAAGCGAAAGCTTACAAACTCGAATGCTTAGAACAGGGGGGCTGTGCCCCCCACACCTCCCCTACTTAAATATACCAACTCCGAGATCGCATGACAGTGACAAAAACAGCAAAGTAATGGACGCGGCCAAGCAATTTCTTTCCCAGGGAAAGAATTTGCTTATATGCCACTTCGTCATTTTGCCTTTTCGTCTTTTCAAGTTCGACCAAGCCGCATTCGAATGAATGCATCTTCGGTCATCTAATAGGAACCCGGTAAAACACCTTTGTTTACAAATAAGAGAGTGACACATTTAAAGTTTTTACTGGAGAAGGACTGAGTCTATTCAAAGACATTAATGCTGTAGGATTATTAGGGCTTCACTGGAGAACACTAGCAGTGATTAAGAGACATGAAAGAGATGCATGGAGAAAAGGCTCATGAGAGACTCATTATTATGCCATTAATGGAATACAGCACAGGTAGAAATAATTGTGCCAGTGTTCTCTCTCTACAAATCCAAGTAATGCTGTTGCATAGACACCTAGTAATCTGTGTGCACACATATTCACAAACACACACACACACACACACACGCACACACGCACACACACGCACACGCACACACACACACACACACACACACACACACACACACACACACACACACACACACACACAGACACACACACACACACACACACACACACACACACACACACACACACACACACACACACACACACACACACACACACACACACACTCTGACAGAGAGACAAAGTCACAAGCATGACCCCCATAGATGGCTTCACAGTATAGGTTTATAGGTTCATAGGTGTTTACTGGGCTAATGACCACAAGGGCCTTTTTAAGCCTAGCCACACATCCCAAATCTCTGACAAGTTTTGATACCCTTGATAAGTGTAAGCATGGGCCTGGGAGATGAACCATTTACAGGTTATGTGTTTGCATCAGAGACGTAGGTGCCAAACCAGGGATGAATTTCTGGTTCCCCATCCAATTGTCCAAGTCGCATTTGAATTGGATTAGGGAAGAACTCTGCTTTACATGGATGGGGAGCCTGTTCCATAGACAAGGTAGTGTCTGGGATACATACCTATCTCTCAAGCAGGTTCTATTTATATCACAGGCAAGGTTTAAGACTTTAGAATGGGTAATTCTTGTACTGTGTATTTTGTGGATATGCAGGAGGTCCATCAGAGTGGAGTCTGACAATGCCCTGTATGCCAGGCATAGATCTCCCCTCAAAAGCCTGTAGGAGACAGAATACAGGGATATGGCCTTGAGATGGTCTGCATCGGACATATTACTTATGCCCTGTATTCTTTTAGTGAGGAACCTCTGTGGACATTACAGTTGTTGGATATGCCTGGTTAGGTACATACCGAAGGGGACATTGTACTCAATGATAGGTCTGATGAATGCCGAATATAGTGGAATAGTGACTTCTTTGGACTTAGATGCCATAGCTTTTTTTTTATAAGTTGCGCAACATAGAATATACGTACCCTATATGGCACTAACAAACCCAGTCCTGCCATAAACATGAACTGATGCACAAAATCAAAAAAACTGTGTAGATTTTTATCACATAGTTTCATGAATAGCAGTGTAAAGCTCACTTGAATCCTTCTGTAGTGCTATTCTAGACCCAGTGAAAAGCTCTGGGGAAATGGACATGCTTAATTGCCATTAGCCACACTGCTGGACTGGTGCATTTTCGACATGGCTTTCTCCAATGAAGCTACTATAACATTATATTCCTTAGTGCAATAGAGACATTTGAATCCGTCCCTCATAATACACTGAGCAATCCTGGTAGAAACAAGGTGGCATGGTGCATTAAGTGTTTCTGAATACTATTCTCTGTTTTCGGGTTTAGCATCATAAATACCAAAGCAAATTGTACTTAAATGAGTTCCTTGTTCATATTACAAAAAAAAAAAAAAAAAACAGTGAAAGACTTGTGATTTCTTTAGATCAAGTTGAAAAAATGTGGTGGTAAAAGGCATTTTTAGTTGTAATAGTGTTGACAATGTATGCAGTACCAAATGCTTTTACATAGGCAAAACTAACAGGAAATATCATCATGTATACGTGCATTTGGGTTAACGTCATTTCATCTAAAACTCAAATATCTAAACACAACAGATCAAGCACAACTTGTCTAAACACATTTCATCTAATTTAGCATAACTCAAAGAAAAAAATAATAAAATAATTTTTTTTCTTTGTAGGGAGAGAAGTCCTCCTACACTCCCATACCCCATAACATTTATATAACAATGACATGACTCCCATACCCCATAACATGTATATAATAATGTACTATAAGAACAACACTAGCTCACTCAATACAACATGCTGTGCTGTGATATCACAAACTGTGATATTACTCATAAATCTTTAAGACAACTCATACCAGTGATCAAAAACTATATAATTTTCTTATTACTTGGGATATAACTAGTAAAATGTAGCAAAGAGTATTATTAAATCAAATGCGATTAGAAGTCCATCATTTACTGACTATTGGTCTTAACTGTTTTCCTTTATACTACAGTCCTACAGGGAGTTCAAACACTCAGAAATGTATCAAAACACCACATTCTCCATAATATATTCCCATATGGGAGCAACCCTCAACTGCCCATTGGGCCAGAGACAATAATAGAAGCCCCCTTCCATTCATGCAAACCAAAATCTTACCTCATTCCAGGAATTTCAAAATCTATGGTCAGGCACTCATCTTATTGTCCTTCATACTACTCCATCAAAATGTCAGCTTATGCCACCATATTTCTCTATTATGACCTCACTTTCTTCACTTTCCACTCAAATCTTCTACCTGGTGAACATATAGAAAAAAAAAAACAGGCCCATAATGAGGAACCATTTATCTTGGACTCCCTGTATAAAGCCCTGCACATAACACTATGCATAGCTCTTTTTGCAGGGTTAGAGTGTGTTACACATTTTGTATACCATCTGGTAGTTTTCTCTGATGCCTAGGCTTGAGGCTGTCTGCTCCTGCTTTCACCCACTCCTCTGCTTCTGAGACATCTTGTGTCACCTCTTCTTTCTTGTATCCTTCCACTCTTCTGCTACTTCCTCCTCTCTCAGTTCACCGCAGCTAGTCCATATGGACCTCTTTTTTGTTTCTGAGGTCTCTATTACTATAGCTTCCTTCTTGTACTTGTTTTGCAGGGACACTTTGTAACAATTTGTTTGTGTGTGTGTGTGTGTGTGTGTGTGTTAATTAGAACACACACACACACACACACACACACACACACACACACACACACGCACACTTGTCCTCTTCTCTTACTTCCATGAGGCTTTGTTATCTATTATCTCTCCCATAATTTATCTTAGCAGCCAGTAACCATCACTCTTATTAAATCAAGTGCACCACTTATAGCTTTTTTGAGTTTTACAAAACTTATCAACCGTTATAAAAATAATGTGTAATAGTGTAACATCATTGCACAACAGTAAACTAATTTGTACAACATATGATAAACATGTAGCAATCTAATAACATAATTAACACTTGATAGTCTTAGATGGAAAGAGTAGTCAGTAAAGTTTAAATGGCAATACCTAGAGATGGCTATTGTGGGTTAATCCATCCAAAAAAAATAAATTTCAAAAAAATCTCTGAAAATATGCATTTATACTTTGAAAGTAGAATACACATCCTGTGCTTGTAAATAAACTGATGTCTGATAATCTCTATGGGGGAAGATGTCCAGTGTAATGTTAATATACCAGTTCTTGTTAAACTTATTAACCAAAGCCATAAACATTCTGTGTTGTTCACATCAATGTTCAGTTAAGTCAGGCCCAATAACCAGAATTACAGGTAATCCCTCCCTGTCAGGAATTTTGAAAATGCTTCGGTAGCTACATCCCCTACTGTTTATGAAATGTCTTTTAAACCATACCTGCAGAATTTCCCTTCTGCATAATTAACCTTCTTTTCAGCTTTGCTGGTGGTTTCTGCCACTGGTGTTGTTTCTTATAGTGTATAAATGCAGTAGATGGGATAAATGAAAAATCAAGCCATTTGGTATGAACTTGATCCTGCTGCTGATGGCTCGTGAAAGTCTTCCCCTACATCTCTTCCCAGTTACCCTTAGAAATTATGATGCTGTACTCTTTATAATTCATAAGGATGTTATATGCAATGATTTTATTACAACCTTAACAAATACTCTTCGTACACTTTCTATCCCTGCATAGATAATCTGTTGTTTTGTTTTTTATGGGTAGGACATCCTGAATCCAATTTTTTTTTGGGTCCTTGTAAACAGCACATAACTGCAAATACTGATAAATTTCAATTTCTATTTGGGGAACTTTCTCTTGACATTTGCACAGGGTGGGGAAAGTACCATCAAAACTTATTAAATTGCACTATTACATATATATATATATATAAATTGTCCTGATCCATTCTACCCAATGAATCCGTTTTGATTGAACTTGATAACCAGAATGATTCCAGATACTAGTTCTATCTCCTAACACCATATTGGCCACTTTTACCCACAGAGCTTTCTCCATGATTGTATTTCTAATTCGTATGGATCCAGGACAATGCCTCAATGTTCCATTCTGTGCATCTGCCTAACTTCATTTATAACACAGACCTAAGGTAGCATTCAGATAAGAAATGGATGAGTTCTAGCAAGCAAAGATTTTCTTAAGACTGTGACATTGCCATAGATAATAAGGCCTAGCATCCCTCCTCCCCCCTTAAGGCATCTGCGGTTAGCCTCTTTCTCGACTAGCTAGGTGGGTGAGGATTACAAAGAGAATCCATAATAATGCCATGGAACATTTCTGCATACTGGGTAATGCTTGAGTGCAGTAAATGGTAAGTGTCTATGCAAATAATTAACTTGGGCAAGCAAAAACTCTTAACAGCTTTAATTTCGTCAAGAAAGAGAAATTGCATCTGTCTCCAAGCCCAGAACATCATACTTTCACATTAGAATCCAGTAGATTTTGTGGATATAAATAACCCAGTATATTTAAAAGTTGTCACTACTTTAATATCCTTGCTTTGAAATGCTTTCTACTAGAATATCATGCTTCATTAAGAGGAACCAAAATGGATTTGTCCTTCAAGTTACATGGAATAAACTAGAAATCTATAATAATTTGTTGTCAGCATATTTCTGTGTTTGAGTAACAAATTATCAAATTTCCATGGGGGCTGCCCTGCCACAGTATCCAAATTACCTATCCCCTCCCAAACAAAAATGTGCTCTGTGAGAGTTTGTCTTGTGTTCTGTTTGAAAAATATTCCTAACATGTTTAGCAGTGATACAAAAATAATCTATTCTTCCAGCTGCCCATGAGAATGGTATTATTCGAGTATGATCCTTTTGCATGGTATGTAAAGCACTTCACCTGGCAGTAAGTCTTTAGCCTTTGTCCAGGTCCTCTATAGCCTGGGATACCTTGGGGTACTTATTGTGTTATACTGGAATTCTCTCCATCCTAGATGTAATGCCACATGAAACACCACACTCAACATGACTATCATTCCTGGCAGAAATATATTTCCCAAAGCTTCTGAAAAGTTCCTGTGGGCCGGGGTTTGATCATCCAATGTGGGCCCATAGAAACAACCTAAAATAAAATAATTTCTTTGTTATTTAATGTGCACTAAGACCCATATCCCTTGTTATCAATACCCCTCTTTATGCTTATACCAATTCAACAACCTATGGACTAGTATGATAGTCCTTTTAGACATTCTGGTACCACTGTAACCCCCCATCCTCTTTATCATCTAATAAGGCTGTTACTATTCTTATTTATTTACTTATTTATTTATTAAGCTTTGCTCCTATAAGAATAATATATGTGGAAAGCACCATATCTGTAAAAGAGAAACCTGCTCTCCATTTAATTACAGTAGCAATATCTCTCACATTTCATGAACGATGATTTAAATATCTTATCTGACCATCAACATACTGTGTTTTTCTGAAACCCACTAATGGTATATTATACCTTACAGTATGTAATTGTATCCTGTCTAAAACAAAAAGAAAGAGAAAAGAAGAAAGAACTGCTTATCTAATAAACAGCTAACTGGCAAGTACAATAACCTACTTCTACTAAATAGACAAGTTCAAACTCTAACCCCAAACAATGCAATCCAACTCATAGCAAACAGTGTAGTAGCAAGTTCCAGCGTAGAAAGAGAATACCATCTGAACAGTTAATGCAACCCCAGTGGAGAAAAATATTTAGTAGAGTGCCATAAAATGAATGATTCCTAAAAAATAAAATCAGGAAGAAGTTAAGCACTGCTCAAAACAACAACATTCAAATTAATGTGTAGATTTTTTGACATCAAAATCAACATCCTTCTGTGTTCCATTGTATCCCTCTATTCTTGTAGTCCAAGAGAAAGAAATAAACACACTTCCGGTTATACTAAAACCAGATATATTAGATTAAATAGGTCTCTGTCCACTATATCTACTTACATGGCAAAACAGATTGTTTTTCTCTTAAGTGTCTAGACAAGTGACAAGTGTAGTACCTCAGAGTTCAGTCCTGGGACCTCTCTTGTTTGGCATCTACTTCCCTGAAGTATATGCCAGCACTAAGGGACTCTGGCTAACAAAGTTTGCAGATGACTGCAAACTGGGAACCATTATTGAATCCCCAAATGATGTGGATATTCTACAAAAGGACCTTACAGAAACATATTCTTGGTACCAGAGCCATGGGCTCAAGCTCAATGCCAAGAAATGTATAGTTATCCCCTTTGGGAAAAAAAACATGTACCCATGAATTACCACATAAGTGGCAGTACACAAAACACAGAAAGTCTGATAAGGGACTTATGGACAAAGGTGGCTAGTGGTCTCACCTTTGATAACCACATCGCCACAACAATCAGGAAATCCTTCTATGTGGCACACCTCATCACTAAGGGCTTTTCATCTAGAAAAAAGGAGGTCATTGTTCCACTGTACTCATCTGTCATTAGACCCATTATAGAGTACAGTGCCCCGTTTGGTATGTACCTCACAAGATATCTGCAACAACTGGAAAGGCCACAGAAATACCTCAGTATAATAATCACAAACTTAAAGTAGTTGCCCTATGCTGACTATCTAAAAAAAATACATCTATACTCTATTGCATATTGCCTTCTCAGAGGTGATCTCTGCTTAACATACAAGGCCATGTCAAACCCAGAGCTGTTGGACATGCTACACTTAAAGAAATCCCAATCCCTCAAAGCCACACACTCCAGGGATCTAAACCTGGTCATCACAATGAGAAAAACATGCTGGACGGATAGTTTCTTGACCCAGAGACTCCCCATACTCTGGAATAGACTGTCCATACATGTCAAGCAGAGCACCTCTTTGGCCCTCTTCAAAAGGAACCTTGACGATTGGATGGGAGCTAGGAAATTCACCCCGGGGATCACATCAGTCGCCTTGCTAGAGAGGGGACCACGGAAGTAAATATTCTGGGAAGAAATAGCCATGGAATTGTTATGACTAGGCTTGTATAGGCCCTAGGGCCGATAGCCTAGTACCAACCTATGAACCTATGAACCTAACTGCTTACGTATGCAGGATGGACAAGTCTGGGTCAAGAACAGGTTGGAATTGTACTTCACTATCTTTGTATTCTTCGAAGGTGCAACTCTGATGGTAAAAGCAACAACTGAATAAACAACCTAACACTTTGGGCTCCCTATTATTAGTATCACGTGATGCTGTTCCAACTTGAGAGGTCACTTTATGTCTCTTTTCAAATGATTGCCTGATAGAAGATAGTCTATTATTTCTCTCAGCCCTTTTCTTGTCTCTTTATGTG
Source organism: Protopterus annectens (assembly GCF_019279795.1). Taxonomy (NCBI): domain Eukaryota; kingdom Metazoa; phylum Chordata; order Ceratodontiformes; family Protopteridae; genus Protopterus; species Protopterus annectens. The sequence goes on from NC_056731.1 coordinate 1,368,397,451, forward strand.
AACTCTATTTCCATGTCTGCAACTCATGCCCAAAACTTTCTGGTTCTTTTGATGCATTAAATTATCCAAGAAAGAATGTGCCTCCTCTGGGCTGTCAAAAACAAAATTTTATGTCCATGTCCAGAAATGCAAGGGACTTCTGTTTGCACTTAAGCCCATATCTTGTACCCGTCTGATAACTTAGACTATTGCTTTATGTTTAATAAACAGTGTGTTGTTATAGTAAAAAACTAGTTTGACATGGTACAGCTATAGTTCCTTGTCATTAAAATAAAAAAAATCTAACAATTAGGCAGCATGGGTGTGGTGTTCTTTGAACTAAGTCAATCCATTCTTCCCAGGTCAGAGGTTGTATGAGCTTCTTAATCTCTGTCATCAATAACTCTGTCAAGTTATTGCTTTCTTTCCATTCTGCCAAGCCTATAAAATGGTAATTATTCCTATTACTCCAGTTTTCTTGATCATCCACCTTCAAATCAGTTCCGTGGAATTTGGACTGGAGAAGCACAATCTGTGTCTAGCGCAAGATGATAATTTTGTTTTCCATATGGGGCTCCTTATTCTGCATAGCCAGTGTCTTGAAAACCTCTTTTAATTTAATTTCTTGGTTATGACTGGCTTACTATAACATGACAGTGCCTTTCAACACTCCTTCCATCATTTGCATATGTTGCTGCAATGAGTTGGCCACTTTATCTAATGTATCTGCACACTCATGTGGAGACATTGTTATGTTCCCTATTTGAGCATATGCCAGCTGGAATATCTGGAAATAGTTGGAAGAACTAACAATTAAAAAGGGACTGCCATACTCTAAGTAACTGATTTGATGACTGATTAATTGGTCAGAGAGGTATGTTTATTTATGAAATCACTTTCATCCAGAAAAATCAACTTTTTTCCAAGCAACTTAGAATGACATGCTGTTCACTTGCTCTCACATGTGCTCCCTAAAAGGAATTGAATGCATCACATGTAGCTGCAACAAGCTCCTCCATTTCCATCTCCTACCTTCACTGGTGCACCTGGCCCTTCTTCAGCTAGGAGTTAGTTGGCCTTCATTGTATAACCACTGCATCCACTGTAGTTGCATAACACTTCTTTAATTTACATCTGTTTTCTTGATTGGCCATATTGTTCACAGTTTCTCGTATTCTTCCTTCGCACACAACTAGTACCTTGTATTATATAATCAGATCCCTTCAACACTTCCAGTCCCTGCTTCTTTCATAACTTTCTTCATCTCTATCTCGTTTCCTTATACCTAGCATTACTGGTTATTTTTCTTCAGTTTTTACAAGGAACACAGTTACTTAAACAGGGATTAATTACAGAAATTAAAAAAGGCAATATTCAGTTACTTCTGAATATATTAAGTTCATAAAACATTCATCTTTTTTATTTACTTATTTATACTTGGGAATCTCCTATATGTACTTAACTATACCAAAACTATCAAATGTTGATGACGCAAATGTTGACACCTTAAGAAAAGGGTGGTAAAGGGACAATTTATTCTTCTGGCTAAAATGAATTCTGATGACAATATGTTTGAGCAAGAAAGTAACAGATTTCTTGACACGTTCCAGGCAAGACGGTATCTGTTGTAATTGTTATAGTAGTGAGGTTAGTACTAAAAGGTTTGAAGGCAGCATACTACCTCTTTTTAGGGGTTCCACTACTCAGATTATGGAGGATATTAATGACAGATATGCTACAGGTAACAACATCAAAAATTATGGCAAGGCATTTGTCACAATGTACACTGTGGATAGTGAGGAAATCGGTAACATACTATGTAAGAACTGGAAAATATTTTCTTGTTATGGGAAAAAATTTGAGAAGTTTGGTGATAGACCATGTACAGTATATAGGACAGGGAAGAACTTGAAAAAACTGTTGGAAGGCAGTGAAAAACTGGCTTTAAATTCAGCCAAGAGGTGGGGAACGTACAATCAATCAATGTACGATTTGCAATCAATGCAAATTTATTTTTGAGGGTAACCCACTAGTGGTAGGGACCCGCAAGTTGGTTACTTCATTCCACTGCACTTGTAATTTAATGGGTTTAGTATATGTGGCAAAGTGTGTTCAATGTTTGTGTTTTTATGTGGGAAAAAACAAAAAGAAATTTAAAGAGCATATTTACGAGCACAATCTAGAAGATATAAGGAGCAAGAATGTTCAAAACTCTTTATACAAGCATGCAGAAACACACCCTGATCATTCTTTTTCATTTTTTGGACTGGATTTTGTATCCCAGAATATGAGGGGAGGGCCATGGGAAGATCTTATTGAATATAGAGAAATTATGTGGCAACTAAGGTTGAATGCTTGTGTGCCCCCTGGCCTTAATGAATGTATTTCAGTCAGTAGTGTACTGCGTTTAAAATCATACAAAGTATAAACCCTGCACCTTATGTTCTAACAATAACCTTCTTTTGTACTTGATAACATAGGGTTAACAATTTGCTTCTGTTGATAACTGAAGTGGTGGTCATGTGATTTTTTACTATTTAAATATTGTAGAGTTTGTTGAATTTTTAGATTCTGATTCTGATGAAGTCTTGGTTATAGACTGATGAAAGTATTTAATCTTGTTGTCTCATTACTAATAAATTTTTAAACTTCTCACTGACTCGCTGGTGTCTTCAGTACCTTCACTTTTTAGATTGTCTGTATTTGTTGTTCCTGGTTCCTGGTTTGTGCTTTGCATTAAATATTGCAGAGTAACGTGAGGCCTGGAGAAAGACACAAGAAGGAACCTGGAAATTTTTAATGCCACAGAAAATCTAGAAGAAAGATAGCTGTGGAGAAACTCAGAGAGCCCTGTAAATAGAGTGACTGTGTTCCTGTTGCATGGGACTGTCCTTAAAGGTACCTTATACTGTCCTGTCATTCCATGTAATTATTTGAGAAGAACATGCATTTTTGCTCATATTAAAAAAAATCACATTTTATAAGACTGTAAGTTGTCTGTTGCATTTTATATTTTATATTTTACATTGGTGGTGCAGTGGGCATATTTTGCCACATTTTTTATACCAAAAGTCTTGAGTTTATATCTTTTGCCACCTACAGAATGGTCATGTCACAGGAGCTCTGTGGTATGTGCTGGAAATTTGTGTGTGGAATGCACCCATGTTTGTCCTTTTGCCAAGATAATGACTATCAAACAGCTGCTGCAACAATTTTGCTGCAGCAGAGGGCATAGAAGCAGTTGGTAAATCCATGCCAATGCAAAGAACAATTCCACAAATGAAACAAACTTCCAGGAAAGAAGTGATAAAAGTGTACCTTGTAGCCTTCAAGCAGTACATCCATCAGAATGGATGGGACTAAATGACCAACCATGACTATGAAAAATAAAAAAAAAAATAGACATAACTGGCGTTACTGTTGAGACCCAAGCTTACAAGTTTCATAGCTGGGCACTTTCGTCTAAAATGGCAAGATCTCAGTTATGTGATTTAAGGCATATACTTAAACTATGGATAGCTACTGAGATTCAACATAGTAAATGTAAAATTATATAAGTATTATCCACAGATAAATTTTAAAGAGCTTTGTCTGTTTCTTCACAAAACTGGATGTTTCAAACTGAAGCTGAAGGTGCAGAAGAATTAGTTGCACTAGTAAAGAGATTGTTATGCAATGGGACTGTGTTCAAAATTGAGCAGTATAAAACTATGATAAAACGTCAGAATTTGGTAGCAAACAGAAAGTATATAGATATACCATGTTTAAATGTTGAAAAGAGCACTGCATAGTTAAACTCTTTACTAGTAATGATAGCACTTTTTTATTTGTGAGAATGGTGACCATTGCAAAGTATGCAGCTAATGATATCTATCCTATAAAATGTAATGATTTGTCTGAAAGTATAGTTGAGTCAGCCATGTGCTATTGGGCTAAAATATGTTCAATGTTTTAATTAACGGCATGGAGCTGTAGGGACTGCTAGATTCTGATTATATGGTCTCACCTATAAAGGCACAGTGTGAATGTAAAAACAAAACCCTAGTAAAACTCACAGTTGAAAAAGTCTGCATTCATGGAAAAAGAAAAAAAAATTGTAAATGTAGTGGTAATCAGGATAGGACACCAGAGGTTCACCCATAAGCAAGTGATCATTCAGCTTTCTGGGCAGACATCCTCATCATATTGAAAATCAAATTACAAATAAGGAAAGGAAAACAAAGTGTAGATTTATCTATTGCTCTGTACTGCTACTGTCTTGGGAGCTCATGCAACTGAGGGAACCAAAACTACACCTGTTCTTTAGTCTTCATGTCACTTTTTTCACAGAACATCACCTTTACTAACTGTAAGGCACATCTTTCCAAACAGCAAAACTCTATTCCTGACCCTTAGCTGACTGTATATTCTTACTCTCCCTTTCTCTCACCCTCTTGTATGCCTTCTTGCTCCACTCTAACTACCATTATAAGAAATACTTATTACGCTCTCTTCTGTTCTATATTACATTGTATTCTGTATTGCGCTACTCCTAATTACCTCTATCTGGCACCCTCAACACTCTTCCCTGGTAATGTGTTCTGTGGGTATTCTTACCTGAAATTCAACAATCAGGGTATTTTTTTTTCTGCTGCTGCCAGCATGCCAGACTGCTTTTGTGGGATGTTAGTCCTGTTCTGTTCCTCCTTGATGCACTCAGGTTCACTCTGTTCCCTCACCCTACCCCCAATATTACCCACACCACCTACTTACATTTAAACTCTACTTGGCACCTCCTATATTTCCATCTTCACCAGTAACAAAACTAATTCAATTTAGCCCCCTCCAACCCATGTTTCAAGCATATTTACTTCATGGCATCACCATTTAACTTTATTCAATGAAACTTATCACAATGATCCCACTTTTTACTTTAATATTTTTTTCTTCTTTGCATAATTAGACACATCACATCCTATCATCACTCTTGCCACAACCTGTACAAATCATCCTCCACTACATCCTCTTATGTACAACCTGCAACAATCTATTCTTTATTCATTATATCTTCCTTTTATAACACAAGCCCTATACTCTACTTCAAAGTCAAATGTACTTACCATCATTCTGTTACCAAGATGACCCACCTGAAAACTACTAATAACATAAGCTGCTCTTACTTTATCATCACATTTCATTTAAAATACAACTAAGTGCTGATGTCCAGACGACCCTGGACTAGCTTCCGTTACTTCCTCCATGCACTGTACTGCATTTCCCCATAATTCCAATCCTATCTTCAATGGTACAAACATATCACATCAACCTAAGAACTATATACAATAAACTCCCTGAATTCCACAAATGGCTAGCTAGCATCCTAGTCCCCAGACATTCTAGTTACCACTGAAACCTGGCTAAAACCTTAAATAACAAGTGAAGACATTTTCCCTCCAGGCCATAACATATTATGACTAGACAGACAACATAAAGGAGCAGGGGGTGTGGCTATCTTCTATGAAAATACATATAACATCAAATTTTATATCATCGCCCCACAGTTTCTTAATGCTGAATTACTAGAAAAACATCTTTACAGTAAAGTAAAAGAAAAAAATTGTCATCACAGATCTTTACATTCCTCCAGGTAATAATACCTCCACCTTAGAAGATATTCTGTTATGCATCTTTTCTAATATACAGAAAGAAACAATAATCCTTGATGATGTCACCATTGGCTGGAACACGATTAGCTCATTTAATCCAACTAATGGCATTCAACTACACAGTTTTACCCAGCTGATCAACCCCATAACCAGATTCCATAATCAAACTAAGAGAAAACCCATACAAGACAGGATTCTCATACCTCACCCCAACATGTACACACCCCATGGTACTCTCCTTTTCACCCCCGGTGATCACCTAGCAACGTAAATAAGTAGACAACAAACCCATATACCTCTCAAACATCAGTATAAGGCAGGTAGAAATCTATCAAAATTTCAACAAGAAAACTCACATTCTTGAAATCTCATAACTGGAATATACTAAAATAACTGTCCTTCGAAGAAGCCATCTCTGAGTTCAACAATACTTTTCCAATATTCTTAACCAACTAGCTCCACTCAGAACAAAATGAATCAAAGGCAATCCTTCCCTTTGACTTTCTAAGGACTCTAAACAACTTATGAACGATAGAGACAAGTCTTAGAGAATATGGGCTCACAACAAAACAAATGCAAACTTACCACAACTGAGGTATCTAAAAAAGCTAATGAAATGTCAGGTTCCATATGAAAAGAAATCCTTCTATACAAAATAACAAGACAAACAGTAATCTAACTCAGAACATTTCTGGTCCTCTGTCAAATGCCTCCTAAACTCAGGAAGCACAACACAACCATGTCATTCTACCTCTGGCTACAAAATGATAGCCTAGCTTCTAATTTCAGCTCTCTATTCATTGACTCAGTAACCCCTCCCTTGGTAAAAACATTTCAACTGACATCCCAATACATACCCAAACTACTGGTCATCACCTCTCTTTCTCATTTACCTCAGTGCCTGCCTCCTTCATTAAAAAGCTCCTGCTAAGACTAAAATCCTCCACTGTAGCCCCTGACAACCTAGCTTCTAAATACCGAAAGAGTACTGCTGTAGCAGTTACACTCCCAGTATCAGTATTAATCAACTTCTCCATAAAAGAAAGCCATGTTCCTCATCTGGAAAAAATATATATATCATTCATCTGCATGGGCAGGTCTCTCCACTGATCTCTCCAACATACAGCCCTTTCCTACTGTATCAACCCTTTCTAAAACTATTCAAAAATGTATTTATTCTTAACTTACTAAATACTGTACATCCTTGACAATAAGCTCCTGTTTCCAACCCAACATGTCTTTAGACCTTATCATAGTACCAGTAAAGATTTCCTCAGTTTCACTAATGTAAATAGTCACCATAGAATCTCAAATAAACTTGTATCTGACTTCTTCTTTGACTTGTCCATGACATTTGATATTGCTTGCCACAAAAACTCCTCTATAAACTCTTCCTATTTGGTCCGATTCTCCTCTTAGCTAGTTCCATAGTTATTAATCAAACAGGTAGAGGGCTCCAAAGTTGGAGAATGAATATTCATCTTTTCTCCCCATATCCCTTCGAGTTTCCACCAAGGATCTGTCTTTGGTGCTGTACTGTTCAGGCTTTTTATAAATGGCATGCACACTGCCTCGGTGCATGCCTCTATCATCCAATATGCTGATGTCTCGATTCTCAACAGCTCACCTAATAATCTAGCTATGCTACAACAACTGACTCAACAATCCTTTTCTTTCTTAGAAATTTTGCTTGAGAAATCTCAACTCCTTCTCAATCCAAAAAGAAACTTATGCAGTTTTACATAATTTTTCCATTACCTCAAGGAACAACACTCTAATTAGTGACATGCATTAAACTTGTGGGTGTTGTTCAATGGTAACAAAATTAAATTTGATCATCATATATACCAGATTATAAAAAAGACATATCAGAAACTAGGCACTCACTAAAATGCCAAACAGTTCATCACTGACTAGGCCAGGTCTGGCATTGCTAAAAGATGCTTACTACCAAGCCAACCCTCTTACTGTTCGCCCATCTCTGGAAAAAAAACTATATCACTCCTCGATTTACCACAAAGTCAACAGTGCTACAATAAAATTGCTAACTTTGCTAATAATTTGCTCTGTCAAACTCACCAATATTTGTCTCTCATATAGCAAAACTGGCTAGAAGTCTCTCATGCTCTCACATATACACAATTATATGTTTACAAATTACTCCACAGACGCTAACAGTTGCCAAGTCTTAAAATGCTCATACTCCCCTCTTTATCAAACATGGCTGGAGACGTACTTCACTCCAGTTCAATCTCTAGAAAATGGAACTTACTATCTTTTGTAATTAGAGAAATTGAAAAACTACACACATTCAAAGCAGAACTGAAATCTAAAACAGACTTGGCTTTGCACCTTTGAAACTCCGGGCTAATTTTCCTTAATTGTACAACTGTTCCAATTCTATGACTCAATTGCTAATATGGAAATTTGATTTTTATTGTGCTCAATGGTTTTGCTGTAGTCAATTCATTATTTTCTATCTAATGTATGTCGTAGAACTTCTTTGAAAATCTATAGTAAGATAATTAGTTAAGCAAGGAGCTTTTCTCTTCAGGGTACCACTGAAGGTGGGTTTCTTGCCCAGATGGACTATCCCAGTCTGCATCTCACACCAGAGCAGTCAATCATTTTTTCTGTCAACCAAATGGGGCAGACATTGAAGCTGACAAAAAATCATTCTGTGTGTGTGTGTGTGTGTGTGTGTCTGTGTGTGTGTGTGCGTGTGTGTGTGTGTGTGTGTGTGTGTGTGTGTGTGTGTGTGTGTGTGTGTGTGTGTGTGTGTGTGTGTGTATATACGAGTTTGGGTGTAAAATCAATACTATAAATAAGACTAAAACATTGTAGATCTTCCAGCATTAGGTGCATATAAGTGCCTGACTGAGAGTGCTTCTCAAACAATCTGAACATATAGTGCTGATAAGTATATTTTTTGCACTTTATCTAACTGTTCAGTGTTTCTTAACAGTACTGCTCTGTCTTTATTTTTAGCTTGACTGAATTATTTACTTATCTGTGTCTGCATTTATATATTTGTTGACCTGAGGCTGAATTTTCTTTTTCTCCCACCCTCCTACCTGAATGCTGTTGTGTTGTAGAAGTTGGTGGCTTTTGCAGTTGCCGCCCCTACTGTAAATTTGATCTGAGGCACTCCTCCTAGTCCCATCTCATTAGCTCATTCTAACTAATGCAGAGATCATTTGGGAAGGCCAAACCCCTTAGTCCCTTAACCTTGAATTATCTTCTGTTCCTCCTCTCTTCCTTTCCACTTTATAAGAAAAAAAAAACAGTTTATTCAGCTGCTTATATTTTTCTGTATTTGTGTTCCTTCCTACTACTGTATTACTTCATTTTGCTTTTTCCTGCTACTTGTTGCTTGCTCTCTAAAGTATTCAATTATATATTTTATGTTGCATTTATTACTGCTTGTTTATAGCCTGTCTAAATTGTGTTGTTCTAAGCCTCTTAGTATTGGTTTAAGCTCTTGGGCTTTAGGCCTACCCCTTAGTTCTCCCTGGCCTTTATCCCTCAGATTTTGGCAAATATGGATGGACAATTTCCTACAGTTTCTCCTGCCAGTCTGGTTGATATGGGCATCCTGAGACGGTGTAGCAACTGCCTCATGTACACTGACAACCATCTACTACCACCACCTAGGGACACAATTTGTGAGAGATGCAATTACATTAGGAACCTAGATTCCATGCTCTCTCCCTTTCAAGCCAATATATCTGACACCAAGAAGGCTGTCAACACAATCACTACATCACAAACACCACCAACACCTACACTACACCCACCCACATATGCAAAGGTCCTCAACATAAACATATCCAAAGAATACCTCCGAGGCAAAAACACATGCAATCTCCACAGCCCTCCCCACCACATACCACACATAGTACACACACCTGTGGCTCAACCATAAACCCAACATATTAGTCATAGGAGACTCCATTCTGAGGCAGACAGATGTGCCTCTCATCAGGCTGGATTTTATTTATTTATTTATTGATATTTGTTAACCGGGTTAGTCCAGCTGGGCTTGTGGCCCTTTTTCAGTGGAGACCCGAGGAGAAAAGCTCCAATACATAGTATAAAATTACAGAAAGTCACAACTTTACAATAAAAATCTATGTTACATTACTTTGAGAGAATATCATTTTGAAAAATATATGTAAGACAAGCCAGAGGCTTGCATGCATAATATTTTAGGAAGGTTGTACAGAAAAAAAAACTATGCCATTTGATTAGTTTTGGCAAAGAAAAGTTGATATAGGTGACATTTTTTAGTCTAGGTTCAGTTAGAAATCCTTATACATTACAAGTAATGGAAGTAAGCTTTGGCAATAAGACATACATAACTCATACTAGGTGGTAGTGATTTTGTGAAGGTTCAGTTTGATATCATTATACATGGAGGTTTCTGATTGAATTAGAATAATTTGAGTGGATTATTGTGGAAATAGAATATAGGTGATTAGCCTGTTATAGCATTTGAGTAGTTATAATGCATAAAAGAGTTCAAAAATTTCTAGCTTGATGGAGTGTAGAGTATACTGGGGGGGAGAATAGATAGAAAAATGAAACTAGAGAAAAATGGATGTAGCATTGTGGGATATAGTACAGATCCTATATCTTTTTAAAAGAGGGGTGAGGAATTAATGGTGGGGGGTATTTTAGGTGGGAGCATGTGAAGGACATTCCCATTTGGAGGACAGATGGGAGAGAAGCATGGATTTGACGTTGTTGTGGTTTGGTAAGTTGTGTAGTGGGGGGGGGGGCAGAGAGTTCCACAGCTTGGCTATGGTGTAAGATAGTAGTAGTTGACCAGGTGAATGTGAGGGTTTGTGCACTTGTAGGAGGTTTTGGTTTTCGGATCTCAGGGAGTGGCTGGGTGTGTAGGGTATTAGAGATTTGGCGAGAGAAGGGCATTCTGTAGGTCTGAAGATGAGTTTGTAGGCTGTTGTAAGTTGTAGGTATATTAGGTGGTTGGGGAGTTCTAGCCAGTTGATGGTGTGTAGAGAGTGCCAGTGATGGGATGAGTTCTTAGAACTGGTTGCGAATTTGCAGATTTGGTTGTAGCAGGCTTGGAGTTTGGAACGAAGGCTGAGTTGTAGGTTTGAGAATAGGGGAGCACCATACAAGAGAGAGGGAAGAAGGAAGGCAGATACGAGGGTTTGTCGTGAGGAGGGGGTGAGGTAGCAGTTGTGTCTGCAGAGGAGGCCAATTTTATGGTGGGTTTTCTTGATTGCGGAGAAGATGTGGGAGCTGAATTTTAAGGAGAAAGTCATGGTTAGGTGTCTGTCAGGGGCCACAATCCACCATATCACATATACATTCAAGTCTCTCAACAACAGGTACTGCTAAGAGTCTGTCATAGTTCATGTTGATGTGAATGACTTGAGACATACCTTCCTGGACTAAATGAAGAGAGACATTATTGAGCTTGGTGATTATGTGTCCCAGGCAGGTATGTCCCTAGCCATAAGCAGCATTTTACCATCACCCAGAATGATGCCTCAATAGAAACAGAAAATGATTGACATTAACAATTGGCTTAGTTTCTGGTGTCATTCCAGGGGGATCCAGTACCTGACAGCTTGGGAAGATATGATTGACAGACCATGATGCTTTGCCAGCAATGGCCTGCATCCATCTCACCTGGGCTTCAGGCTTCTGGCAAAGGCTCTTGCCTCTCCCATAGTGCCTTTTTTAGGAAAAGTGATGAAGTTAAAACTACCAACATAAAAATTTCAACAAAACACAAATTAAAGGTCATGCTGCTAAATGCTAGGAGTTTAAACATAAAACTGCACTCATTGCAAGCATTCTTAACTCTGGAAAATGCTGGCATCTGTGCAGTCACAGAAACCTGGTTCACAGCTGCAGAGAGCACCCCAGCCTTACCTGGTTACTCATCCCATCATACATTCAGACCCCAAACTGTGGACAGTAAAGCCAAAAGAGGTGGAGTTTCAATATATATTAAAGACATATACACCTCCAGGCTGGTCAAACAGTATGACGCACAGGAGATACTCCAGGTACAGTTAATCATTGACAAGACCCCTATTCAAATCATAGCTAGCTATTGGCCCCCAAATTTGACTCAAGATGCCCAATCCACCTGGACATGTTCGAATCTATCAGGATTCAAACCTTTACCCTGATTCTGGGTGAATTTAACTACCCAAGCATGCATTGGAAGAACTATTTATACCAGAGCACAAATGCCCAGAGATTCCTCAATTTTGTTAATGCAAACACATTGGAACATTTAGTCAATGCCTCCACAATAGGGGATAATATCTTGGACTTGGTATTAAGCAACATGTGTAACCACTTCAGCATCCCTACAGTATCATCCTCCCTGGTAAGATTCAACCATAAAGTGGTCACTTTCAAAGTCATCATCTCCCCCAACCCCCCTCTAGCTAGGGTCAGACATTAAAACTTCTCTAAAGCTGATTACAGCCTCCTGAGTGATGGTATAAATATCTTCACAGCCCCCTTCCCCTCTGTAGGAACTGGCACCAATATCTAAAACTACACCAAAGCACTATACAAACATTTATATACATGCATGGAATCAGGAATACCCAACAGGACTAAAGCATCCTCCACAAAGAAGAGTAAACCTGTCTGGTGGACATCTGCAATAAATAAACTCTATAATAAAAGGAAAAAAGTGCTTTCCAAGACCAAGAGGGAGCAGGTGCCCAATTGGAAGCAATGTCTCCTTAGCATGAACAAGCAAATAAGAGCACTAGTGAAATCCTGCAAAGCAAACTTCGAGACCAAATTGGCAACATCTACTACATACAATCATAAGGCCTTCTTCACATATGTCTGCAACCTCAAATGAAACACCCAGATCTTTTCAGAACTGGTGGTCAAGGACACCACATATACAAATGTCATAGATATAGCAAACTTGCTGGCTGACAGATTAATTGAAAACTTCACCTGTCTGCCCCCTCCCCCATCAGTAAATCACAGCATCCCAAATATGTGCCCCCTTCCCCTCATATCTAGGGAAAAGGTCATCACTGCTCTCTCAAAGGCAAAAATACAGTCTCCATGGGACCCGATAATGTCCCAGTCTGCATCCTACATGAACTCAGACAGGAACTTGCAGCACCATTAGGCTCCCTATTCAAACAAAGCCTGAGTACCAGCTTCATTCCAGCTGAGTGGAGGGCAGCCACTGTCATCCCTTTGCACAAAGTTGGAGTCATCCACCAATCCGGGAAATTATAGACCCATCAGCCTAACTAGTCTGATCTGCAAGGCCATGGAACAGATTATCATGGACCTCATTAACAAGGACATTGGCAAACTCCAAACAATCCCACACAGTTCGGCTTCATCAAGGGGAGGTCATGCCTTTTAAATTTGGTCGACTTCTTTGAGACAATCTCCAAAGCCATGGATGAGGGGAAGACAGTGCACATCACCTACCTACCTTGACCTGGCCAAAGCCCTCAACACTATTCCCCACTCTGGCATAACAGATAAAATTTCTCAACTAAGCATCAGTACATATGTTACCAGATGGGTAGCAAACTGGCTCACTAATAGAACCCACCTAGTCAAAATAGGGAAAGCCACCTCAAGCAGTAGACCCTGTAACATGCTGCATACCCTAGGTTTCAGTCTTGGGGGCTTTGTTATTTGGGATATACTTTTCTGAGGTGCAGGTCAAAACCAGTGGGCTATGGCTGACCAAGTTTGCAGATGACTGCAAGCTGGGTGCTGTCATCAATTCCCCTAGTGATGTGGACATCCTACAAGAGGGTCTCTCCCTGCCAAATGACTGGTGCCAGCAACATAGCCTCAAGCTGAATACCAAAAAATGCATCATCATTCCCTTTGGAGAGAGTGCTGTCCCCACAAATTATCACATAAATAACAACATCCTAAGTATGCAATCAGTCTTGAGAGATTTGGGCACCCAGGTTTATAGCAATCTGACTTTTGACCACCATGTTGATTCCATTGCATGAAAAGCCTTCTACATGGCCCATTTCATAAGTAAGGGTATCTCATTCAAGGACAAGGAGGTCATAAAATCCCTGTATTTTTCCCTTATAAGGTCCATTATTGAGTACAATGCCCCTTTCTACATGTACCTCACAAATCACATACAGCAGCTGGAGAGACCACAGAGGTTCATGCTTTTCCTGTAACTAGTCTAGTCCAGACACAGATTTGCTGTATCCAAGACTGTTTGTAAGCTTCGGAGCCCTCCAAGCCTTTCTGTGTTGGAGGGAAGCCTTCTACCTTATCAGTGAGAGTGGTAAGCACTAGGTAGTCTATCTACCACAAGAAGAGTGGTTTCTGGCCCAAACATTGTAGTTTATTGGTGGTTTGGGCAGTTTTTTTTTCCATCTCTTTCAACTTTCTGATATAAAAGCCCACATTTGCACTTGTTTCCCACCTTTATTGTAACTAGTCTAGTCCAGATACAGATTTGCTGTATCCAGGACTGTTTATAAGCTTCTGAGCCCCCAAAACCTTTCTGTGTTGGAGGGAAGCCTTCTAGCTTGTCAGTGGGAGTGGTAAGCACTAGGTAACCTATCTACCACATAAGGAATGGTTTCTGGATGAGAAATTGTAGTTTATTGGCTGTTTGGGCAGTTTTTCCACCTCTCTCAACTTTCTGGTTTAAAAGCCCACGTTTGCAATTTTCCTACCTTTCCTGTAACTAGTCTAGTCCAGATACAGATTTTCCATATCCAGGAATGTATGTAAGCTTCTGAGCCCCCAAAGCCTTTCTGTATTGGAGGGAAGTCTTCTAGGTTACAAGTGGGAGTGGCAAGCATTAGATAGCCTATCTACCAGAAAAGGAGTGGTTTCTGTCCCAGAAATTGTAGTTTATTGGCCATTTGGGCATTTTTTCCATCTATTTCAACTTACTGGTTTAAAAGCCTGCATTTGCACTTGTTTCCCACCTTTCCTGTAACTAGTCTAGTCCATATACAGATTTGCTGTATCCAGGACTGTATGTAAGCTACTGAGCCCCCCCAAGCCTTTCTGTGTTGGAGGGAAGTCTTCTAGGTTATTAGTGGAAGTAGTAAGCACTAGGTAGCCTATCTACCACAGGAGTGGTTTATGTCCCAGAAATTGTAGCTTATTGGCCGTTTGAGCAGTTTTTCCATTTCTTTCAACTTTCTGGTTTAAAAGCCCATGTTTGTGCTTTTTTCCCACCTTTACTGTAACTAGTCTAGTCCAGATACAGACTTGCTGTACCCAGGACTGTTTGTAAGCTTCTGAGTGATGCCAAAGTCTGGTCTTCAATTTTCCCTTAGATCTGCTAGTTCTCTCCTCTTCTGCACTTTTACTAGCTCATTAGTCTAGCACTTTATCAGATTTCTTGTAGCAATTTTTGTAGCACATAAAAGTGCTACCAGCACTAAATGTTCTACAAGGAAACAGCTCCAGTACTTATTATTAATGCCCATCCCTCCAGGCATGTCTAAAGGTCAGTTCCCTGTGCTTTCTTCTATTAACCTGGTGAACTTGGGCATCCTGAGGCAATGCAGAAACTGCCTCATGTACACTGACAACCCTCTCCTCTTACGTCCCAACACTCAGACTTGTGACAGATGCATTTATATATCCAAATTGGAAGCCACGCACTCTCCAGCCAAGACCGGAATAGCTGGTTAACAGGAGAAGGTCAACACTTGCACCACACCACATGGAACACATAGCCCTCCAGACCACACACCAGCACTGCCTTCACATAAAAACACAAACCACACACCCACCTTTGTGGAGGCTCTCAATAAAATTCTACCCAAACAGCAGAGACCTCCAAGGCAGAAATGCACTCGACCACCACAACACTAATCATGAGACACATAACTCTCCTAACAGTGTGCCTCTCAATCAAAGCACCTAAGGCAAAACAGCATGCCAAACAGTAGTGATAGGTGACTAGATAGTGAGGCACACTGATGTCCCACTCACTAGGTTGAATAAGGAGAAAGTAACAGTCAGCTGCCTGTCAGGTGCCAGGATCCACCACATAACACACGCACTCAGGTCCCTCAACAACAGGTACAAATATGACTCTGTCATTGCACATGTGGGTGTGAATGACCTGAGATGTACCTCCCTGGACTACATGTAAGGAGACATGGAGGAGCTCTTGGATTATGTAGCCCAGCTGGGTATGACCCTAGTCCTGAGCAGCATCCTACCATCACCCAGAATGATACCAAACTACAAGCAGAAAATGATTGATTTCAGCAATTGGCTAAATTTCTGGTGTCATTCTAAGGGGATCCAGTATCTGTCTGCCTGGGATGACATGACTGACAGACCTCGATGCTTTGCCAGAGATGGCCTGCATCTGTAATCCATGGGCTTCTGGATACTGGCCAAGGCTCTTGCCACCCCTATAGTGACTTTTTTAGGTGGTGTTCCAAAGACCAAATTACCAGCGTAACCACTACAAACAAATGCAATATGAGGGTAATGCTGCTCAATGCTAGAAGTCTAAATCTCAAAATGCACTCACTCAAAGCACTCCTTAAAATGGAGAACATCGACATTTGTGTTGTAACAGAGACCTGGTTCAAGACAGCAGAAAGCACCCCTGCAATACCAGGCTATAACTCATTCCACACCTTTCGGCCCAAGAAATTGGACCGAAGCTCCAAAGGCAGTGGTGTTTCCATATTCATAAAGGATGCGCACACCTCCAGACTAGTAGTCCAACATAACGCATCAGAGATACTTCGGGTACAGCTAACATTGGGTAAGACAGCGATATAGGTCATAGCCTGCTATAAGTCCCCAACCATGTTCCAAGACTCACACTCCACGTTCCTAAGCACCCTGGAGAATATTAAGGTCTAACCTAACACTCACATACTGGGCAACTTCAACTAACCCTCCATTAACTGGGAAAATTACTCATGTACCAATGCACTTGACCAACATTTCCTGGAATTCATTAATTCTTATGCCCTGGACCAGCTCGTTCTTACCCCTAGTAGAGTTAGCAACATCCTTGACCTGGTCATTACTAACATGGGTGACCGTTGCGCTACACCAATAGTCGACTCCTCCCTGGTCAGATTCGACCACAAACTAATCACCTTGGAAATCAACATCTGACCTCCCCTCCACAAAGGTAACCACCATGAAAAACTTCTCCAGAGCTAACTTTGGGCTCCTAAAAACAGAGGAGGCTAACTTCACGGCACCCATGCAAATGTGAATAGTTGCATGACCACCGAATTATACACCAATGCACTGTACAAACACATACACAAATGCATGGATCTTACCATACCCAATAGAACCAAGATGCTCTCCTCCAAAAAAAAATAACCCAATCTGGTAGTCCCCTACCATAAACAAACTCCACAATAGAAGGAGGAAACTGATGCAGAATAATGTGAAGTCCCAAGACTGGAAAAACTCCCTTATCAGCCTCAACAAAAAGTTGACATCCCTCATCAAATCCTCTAAAGCTAACTATGAAAACAGAACTGCAGCAGATAGTAAAGACAACCACAAGGCCTTCTATAGTTATGTAAAGAATCTCCATGGCAATAACCAGATTTGCTCTGAGCTACGGCACAATGGTACCTCCTATACCGAGTCAACAGATATTGCCAATATATTGGCTGACAGATTCGGTGCCAACTTTACCCCCCCCAAAGGACCAATCACAATACCAGTAGATTGCCAGGCACCCAGTATTACTGTTGTACAGGTTAAAACAGCACTGTCCAAGGCCAAGAATACAGCTTCTGTGGGACCCGACAATATCCCTGGCTGTGTTCTACATGAACTACAGAGTGAACTGGCACCTCACCTGTGTGCCCTGTTCAATCACAGTCTCACCTCAGGCTTTGTCCCTACCAAATGGTGCACTGCTACATTCATCCTTCTTCCCAAAGGAGGAGCGACTAAAGACCCTGGGAAATATTGCCCCATTAGCCTGATGAGTCTGATATGCAATGCTATGGCGCGCATCATCATGGATCTAATAAACAAAGATATAGGGAATCTCCAAATTCTGGATTCCACACAGTTTGCTTTTGTGAAGGGTAGATCATGCCTGCTGAACTTGGTTGACCTCTTTGAGTCAGTCACCAGAGCTGTGGATTAAGCCAAGGTGGTTCATACAGCCTACCTTGATCTGGCCAAGGCCTTTGATACCATTCCCCACTCAGGAATCATAGGAAACTCACTAAGCTAGGCATCAACCCCTGTATCACTAGGTGGGTTGCAAACTGGCTCACACATAGAACCCACAGTGTGAAAGTAGCTGACTCCAAGTCAGACTGCCAACTAGTCACGAATGGTGTCCCACAGAGTTTGGTCCTAGGTCCTCTCCTCTTTGGTATTGACTTCTCTAAAGTACAGGCCAACACAAAGGGACTCTGGCTGACAACGTTTGCAGATGATTGCAAGTTGGGAGCTATTATTAACTCCCCAAGTGATGTTGACATCCTACAGAATGGCCTTGCTGAGACCAATGACCGGTGTCAGAACCATGGCCTTAAGCTCAATGCCAAAAATTGTGTTGTCATCCTCTTTGGGAAAAACCCGGTTCCCATGAATTACCACATCAGTTGTAGTCCACTGATCACAGAAGGCATTGTAAGAGATCTGGGAACACAGGTTGACAGCAACTTCTCTTTTGATCAGCACGTTACCACTGTGGTCAGAAAGTCCTTCTATGTGGCGCAACTCATTACTAAGGGTTTTGAATGGGTTCATATTACATTATCAAAACTTTAAAAGTTCGAACGCTATATAGTCGAACCTATATGTTCGAACTTTCAAAAATTTGAAAACGACAAAAAAAAAAAAACAAATAAATAAATAAAAAAACAGAAAAAACCTACCTAACAGTTGTAAGCAGGGAGGCATGCCCCCCCTGCACCCCCCACGTGGGGGGGCTGCACCCAACACCCCCCCGCTCTTTAAGTATATCAACTTTGAGACCGCACTACGGTGCAGTAAAGGGAAATCTTCTCTTTCCGCACTAAACGGAGATTTCCGTTAACACGTTCGAACTTTTAAAAGTTCGAATATATGGGTTCGACCATATAGCATTCAAACTTTTAAAATTTTGACAACATAATAGGGAACCTTTTGAATCCAGACGAAAGAGGTCATTGTCTCCCTCTACTCTTCCCTCATTAGGCCAAGCATCGAGTACAGTGCCCTATTTGGACTGTACCTCACTAGACACCTGCAACAACTGGAGAGGCCAGAAAAGTACCTCACAAAGAGGATCCTAGGCCTTAAACACTTGTCCTATATGGACAGACTCAAAATACTCCAACTATTCTCTGTCTCATATCGCCTACCTAGAGGCAATCACTGCTTGACTTACAAAGCCATGTCTAACCCAGCTCTGTTAGAAATGCTACATCTAAAGAAATCCAAATCCATCCACACCACATGCTCCAAAGACCTCAATCTCATTACCACAATCAACAGAACGTACTGGAGGGACAGGTTCATAACCCAGAGACTGCCGATGCTATGGAATAGACTTCGCAGACACATCAGGCAGAGCACCTCGCTGACCCTCTTCAAGAGAAATCTTGATGAGTGGATGGGAAATAGAAAATTCACCCCAGGGATAACTCCAGTGGCTCTACTCGACAGAAGCCTGGGAACTAAGGTCAGCTGACACAACGCCAGGGTTATCTTAAGGCTAGGCTTGTAAAGGCCCCAGGGACATTAGCCTAGTACATATCTATGAACCTATGAACCAGGAGAATCAAGAGCCTCAAACATCTACCATACACAAATAGGTTAAAAGCCCTATCCCTCTACTCAATTTCATACAAACTCCTCAGAGGTGACCTCTGTCTGGCATAAACGGTGATCTCAGACCCCACCTTGATGGGACTGCTGCATATCCTCAAGTCAAACTCCACTCGAGTAACCTGCATGCGCGGCCTCAACCTGGTGTGTGACATCATCAGGACTTGTTGGTGGGACAGATTTGTGTGCCAGAGACTGCCTCATTTGTGGAATAGACTCCCTCTCCACATCAATCAGAGTACCTCTTTACCCCTTTTTAAGTGTAGCCTGGAAACTGGATGGGAAACAGAAAATACAGCCCTGGGATTCCACCCGTGTCCCTGCTGGACAAGGGTATCTGGTGTTGACTTGTCTAACCATGGGCTAAAATCCTGGCTAGGCTTATAAGGCCCCCAGGGCCATTAGCCTAGTAACTTCCTATGATCCTATGAGTTTCACTGAAGCATTCATTTTTTGTAACCCTTGTTTCATAATTCTGATTTTTTTTTTTTTACCTGAATGTATTGGTATATTTTGTTTTCCAGAGATATATGGCCTTGATCACTGCTACCCATTTTAAATCACAGCATATTTAGAATGCACAGGTGTAGTAGAAAAGAAAACTGAGTACAAGGTCCAAAACAGCTTAGTTGGACAAAAAAATTATACTATTGGTGAAAAACAGAGCTCATTTCGCAGTGTTGGCACTATCTGAATATTATAGTAAGACTAACACCATACCCTGGAAAGCCACCGAACAACAACAAAATAATAAGTTGTGTACTACTGACTTAATTCCAGAAATTCAATTTGGATCACCCATCCAGTTCTTTCAGCTAATGTCAAGTGGTCCAGACTCACAGATATATAGGACGTTTTTATGTGTTGCTTACTTTGCATCACAAAAATTACTTCAGAACTGTGTTTGTTGTAGTAGGCTCCCTCTTCAGTTGTTACTGCTAGGGCTGTCCCAGAGTCAAGGACTTGGATTTTCATATTTACTAGCATCCAAGCATAGAACAGCTGACTAAGAATTAATCCTCAGGGATGCACATTATTCTCAGATGTCACGGAATTAGTAGACTAGAGTTTACTTGCACTGATCCAATAATTTCTTTATACAGATCATTTCCCGTGTGAAACTCAGACATACAATAATTTGGTGTTCCATGTAAACCTGCCATAACTTAATATATTACATGAGCAGGAGCTAAATGTGGGATTGCAGAATGATGGCACTCTAGATGAAATGTAAGGAAGATTTTTTAAGAAGGGTATTATGTTTGCAGAAGTGGCTGTATCTAATACTATTGTGAATTTAAAAATGCATGGCACAGTAAAACAGAAATTTGTGAGACTATAATTAAGTTTAATTAGTCATCTAGAAGTTTCTAAAACTTAACTGATAGACCGAGTTGAATATAGGCCCTAATATACATGATAACATACACGGGGCGGCCACGGTGGTGCAGTGGTTAGCATTGTTGCCTCACAGCAAGAGGTTCTCCGGTTCGATCCTCAGCTGGGGTGCCTTCTGTGTGGAGTCTGCATGTCCTCCCTGTGGTCGCGTGGGTTTCCTCCGGGTGCTCCGGTTTCCTCCCACATCCCAAAGACATGCTGCAGGTGGATTGGACACTCTAAATTGGCCCTAGGTGTGCGTGTGAGTGTGCCTTCTGTGGAAGGTTGGGCGCCGGGCTGGCAACTCGACACCGTAAAACTCCACTGCCATTCAATGTGCGGACAAGGTGATCCGCTGTGGCGACCCCTAACCGGGAAAAAGCCAGAAGAAGAAGATACATGATAACATACACAGACACATATAAACTTGTTGCTGACAGTTTTCTTATGTCTTTTGTATAGCTATTCTACAGTGGGTGTTGAGAAACCACCAATGTTTGCAAAGACAGGAAATATTAATGCAATCCTTAATCTACCTGCAGCCTTCTCAATGTTGTGTTGTGTGCCCTGTGTTGTACGTAGGTCATCAACACCTTAAGAAGAAATGTCACTTTCACTTTCCTTCTGCTCAGTTGATAATATAGATCTAACACTTTGCTCATATCACTTTTACTGGACATTATGTGCCAGTTTTAAGTCAAACATTTATTAATTTTGATTCCTTCAGTTTTCTCTTAGTTGTCCCTGATTTTACATCGTGTCATTGCCTTGTTCCCCCCAAACGGGTATAATTTTTTGGTAAATCACTGAGCAATGCACTCAATTAATAGTGGCAGATATTAATATCTCATAAATCTGACTTTTCAGAAAATGCAGATTGATGCAAAACCTGTTGTTCTATTCACTTTCTAATTAGATTAGATTAATACTTAAAAGATGTCCTTGACATTGGACCTTTGTTCCTTATTATTTTTGGCATTGCTCCTAATTCTTGAACAAAAAAGTTGAGCAGTATGCTAAGTATCTGCTATATCTACAGGTGCCTGAAGTGAAATTCCATGAGCACTAGTTCCCAAAGTACAAAATTCTGAGGAACATGACAAAAACTACATTTTTTGATAGTAATTCCTTGCTTGTGAGATTTCTGTATCATTAGTTTGTTCTGGAAGATTTCTCCATTCTTCAAGATGGTGTGATGATAGACTTGGTATGTATAAATGTGGGAGGTATGGGGGCTTATCTCCCACATTGAGAGGGGTAAGAGAACTTGCTCTTGAAGAAAAAAAAAACACTAATAGTCTAATTTTTTTCCCTTTTGAGTTTTCAGTGGGGACCTCCATGGGGAAGGCAGTCTTGCAGGCACAACTGCATGATGATGTGGCAATCAGGGAGTTCTTCCCTGGAAATGCCAAGTGTTTCAGAGAATTGGTCCACGTTGTAAAATATCACTGAGAAAACAATGAATGACATCAAAAGATGGAGGTCACCTCTTGACTTGTATGGAAGCAGGTGCAATGTAAGTATGTTCAGTGAAGACATGGAGATGAGGAGTGTGTGTGTGTGTGTGTGTGTGTGTGTGTGTGTGTGTGTGTGTGTGTGTGTGTGTGTGTGTGTGTGTGTGTCTGCCTAGGTGTTGCACTAGGGGGGTTAGGTAGAGAATCAAGAGTCTGAATGTGTATATGTATGAGAGTGTATGTGTTTGTGTATGTGCATGCGTGTGTGTGTGCGTGTGTGTGTGTGTGTGTGTGTGTGTGTGTGTGTGTGTGTGTGTGTGTGTGTGTGTGTGTGTGTATGTGTTTGTGTGTGTGTGTGCCTAGGTGTTGCACTAGGGGGGTTAGGTAGAGAATCAAGATTCTAAATCCCTGGATCAGTATATTCACCAGGTTTATTACTCTTGTTGTCTTTAAGATTGCAGTTAGATCTGGGATGCATGCAGAACACCTTACAGTACATGTTTGTGAACATGTTAAAATTAAAACTTTTAGTTTTGTCATTTTCTCTGATTTGCAGTCAAGTTTTCAGAAACTGTCAGGGACTTACTGTCCTATTGCAAAAACTTTATACTGTAGTTATATATATTGATACTGTAGCATACTCAGCACTGTTAGTAGCATAGCAGGCAACATACTTTTCTTTAGTGCAAAAAGCTGGGGGTTCTAATACCACACCATGTACAGGGAATGCTGATATTGCAGTGCCATGTAAGGAAGGGATGGAGTGCTGCAATCTTGAGTTTGTCCTCCTTTGAATGATATGCCTAGTAATAATTAATCTGTTAAGATAAAGGGTTTGGCATAATGCTTAAGGTCTGCTGCTTAATTTCTGCTGTTGAGATTGTTGTATTCTGCACTTTGACTTCTCAACTGCTCCTGCCTTATATAGCATCAACTAGATTCAGACTTGCGGAATCTAGACTGACATTCTTCTTTTGGCTTTTCCCGGTTAGGAGTCACCACAGTGGATCACCTGTCCACTCATGATTGGCAGTGGAGTTTTACAGTGTCAAGTTGTCAGCCTGGCGCCTAACCTTCCACAGAAGGAACACACATGCAAGTACTCATGCCTAGGGCCGATTTAGAGTGTCAAATCTACCTACAGCATGTCTTTGAGATGTGAGAGGAAACCGGAGGAAACCCACATGACCACAGGGAGGACATGCAGACTCCGCACAGAAGGCACCCCAGCCAAGGATCAAACCGGAGAACCTCTTACTGTGAGGTGGCAACACTAACCACTGCACTACCACGGCCACCCACTTGAGCACTAAAACTAGCCATCTTAAATTAACAGGACCTCCCTGCACCCTTCTGGCAGAAGTGTGTATCTCAGGACACATCTGAGTTGTGAACTGCTAGAAAAAGGCTCAGTTTTGGGCTCTCCTATTGGTTCACTTTGCTTGTACTTAAGTCTTGCATTTGCACAGGTTTGTGCTCAGTTTACCAGAGCTGCTCAGAGTTTGGTGATCTTAGCCAGCGATCTGGAGTGAATCTGAACTGAAATCCAAGATATCCACTGAATTCAACTGAAAAATAAATATATTTTAAGCCTGCATTGCACTTTGAGAACTGTATTTAACTAAATTGCTGCTTGATTTCTGCTCATTTTGCTGTTGAGACTGTTTTATTTTGCACTTTGAATTTTCAAGTACTGCCTTATATAGCATAGGCTAGATTCAGACTTGCTGAATCTAGACTGTTTGGTATCACTTGAGCATTAAAACCAGCCATCTTACATTACGAGAGCCTTCCTGACCCTTGCTGCATAACTGGGTTGCTCAAGACCCATCTGACTTGGGAGTTGTCCTATTCGTTAGTTTGTGTTAAAACTGTTTACCTTCACTTGTATTTAAGCCTCACTTGCACATAGCTGCACACCCTGCAATGGGGGTTTAGCACTGCTGTGTATATAGACTCAAATGCCTATATAGACAATTTTTTCCCTGAGATATCAGCTAGTGAACCTTTCCAAACTCCTCTGCTGCATTGCAAGCAACTCAGTTGTACACCGAGAATCATTGTCACAGGTTTTCATCCCTAGCCTTCTACAGAATAGACCACTTTGTTAATCTTAGAGCAAAACTTGGTCTAACTAGCTCACTCCCCACTAGTAATTATGGTATAAACCTGCCATAATGGACAGTCAGTTTCCCACCATTTCTCTGGCCAGTCTGACTGACATGGGTGTCATTAGGCAATGTAGTAATTGCCTCATATATACTGATAACCACTTAATCCTAAAACAAGCAAATACAATATGTGAGAGATGTATTTACACTATGAATTTGGGAATCAATTTTCTTACATAACAACAAATCAGACATCAAACAGGTTGTCAGTACACATGCTTCACCTCTTGCACATAACAAGCTCACAACATATAAACCCACATATGAAGAGGTACTCACTAGAAGTCTATCAAAAGTTCAGAGACCTCTCAGGCACAAATGTGTTGCATACACTGCAGAGACAATAGAATACACTACACATAATAACATACACACCAGTGTCTCAGCTAATAATAAGCCCTTAAGCAAAACACCTCAAAACCAAATGTCTTGGTTATAGATGACTCCATAGTGAGACACACAGATGTCCCCGTCAGCAGACTAGACAAGGAGAAAGTCACAGTTAGCTGCCTGTCAGGAGCCAGACTCCATCAAATCACACAAGCACTCAATTCTCTCAACAACAAGCACCATTAAGATTCTGTCTTAATCCATGTTGGGATGAATGACTTGAAACATACCACTCTGGACTATATGAAGAGAGGGATCTACCTGACAACATCGACAATTCAGAACACCGACAACGACTTCACCGACACCACATAATTGACAGTTCACAAACACAACACTTCATACACTTGACACATCATAACAACAAACAAAACAAATCCCCTGTCCAAAACCCACACACACAACACAAGCACACCAAAATCCTTACAAACCAACACTAACCCTTACATACACAACTATCTACAACCCTAACCGAAACCCTAACCCTAAGGTCCGTCACTATCGCACACTCACCTAACCCGCGCCCTAACCCTAACTCACTTAACCCACCCCTAACCCAAAAAATATCACTACTGCACCCTTACCTAACCCGCGCCCTAACCCTAACTCACTTATCCCACCCCTATCCCTACAGACCGTCAACATCGCACACTTACCTTACTCGCACCCTTACCTAACCCACGCCCTAACCCTAACTCACTTATCCCACCCCTATCCCTACAGACCATCAACATCACACACTTACCTTACTCGCACCCTAACGTCCGTCACTACCGCATACTTACACATCCTTTCCCCATCTCAGTGTTCTCAGCGTCGGTGTTTTCCTCCGTCGGTCTTCTGGCTTGTCGATCTTCTAGTCATTGTCGGTGTTCTGAATTGTCGATGTTGTCAGGTAGATCCGAAGAAGACATGACTGAACTCTCAGATTATGTGTCCCAGGCAGGTATGTCCCTAGCCTTACCAGCATTCTACCTTCACCCCGAATGATGCCTCAATGTAACAAAAGATGATTGACTTCAACAGCTGGCTTAGTTTCTGGTGTCATTCCAGGGGGATCCAGTATCTGTCAGCCTGGAAAGACATGGTTGACAAACCATGCTGATTTGTCAGTGATGGTCCTAACCTGTCAGCTCTTGGTTTTCGGTTACTGGCATTTTTTAGGAAATGGCAAAACAACAAAATTTCTGACGTAAAAACATCCACTCATGACAAGCTCAAGGTTATGCTGTTTAATGCTAGGAGTCTAAACAGGAAACTGCACTCCCTAGAAGCACTCCTCACTTGGAAGATGCTGATGTCTGTGCAGTCACTAAGACATGGTTCAAGGCAACAGAGAGCACCATGGCTGTGCAAGGCTACAATGCTTTCCACATGTTCAGACTTCAAAACAAGTGTGAAACAAACAAAGACGGAGGTGTACCCATCTTCATTAAAGACAAATACCCCTTGAAACAGGTTAAACAGTACAACTCAGACTCTCTCTCTCTCTTGACCTACTACAAATCCAACTAACTGTAGGTAAAACCCTCTTCCACATCGTTGTTAGTTATAGGTGCCCCACCATGAACCAAAAGAAACTCACTGAGTACCTGGACTTACTACAGTCCCTCGCTATACAGCCAAACACCTTGGTCATGGGTGAGTTCAGCTATCTTAACATCAACTGGGAGACATATATGAGCTCAAATATGCTTGCCCTGAGGTTCCTGGACTTTCTCAATACAAAGGCTCTGGAACAGATAGCCTGTACCCCCACAAGGGGGCTGAAATGTGCTAGACTTAATACTCACCAGCATGGGAGCTCAATGTACTACTCCCTGTGTGTTGCCCTCCCTGGTAATGTCCAATTGTAAATCAGTCTCATTTGAAGTAATGGTCAGACTTGACACCAACCCCCCCCCCCCCCCCCCCACACACACACACACACACACAGGAGATAAAAAAATGAAACATTTCTCCAAAGCAGACTACAGTCTACTAACCGATGGTATGAGTAGTTTCCACCCCCCCCACCCTCGCTAACACAAGCAACAAAGACTCATTTACAGAGGTGTACACAAATGCCCTGCATAAACACTTATACAGCTGTATAAACTCAGCAGTACCTGAATGGATCAAAACCAAGTCCTCACAAAAAAACAAGCCACCCTGGTGGACCTGAGGTATAAATAGGTTATATAACAAGAGGAAAAAAATGATGTCTAAGAACAAGAGGGAACTGACTCAGCACAGGAAGAACGCCTTCCACAGCTTGAACAAGCAAATCAGATATCTTGTAAAGTCCTCCAAAGCTAATTATGAAGCTAAATTAGCATCCCTAAGGATAATCATAAGGCATTCTTTAGCTACGTACAAAATGTAAAAGGGAAGGCCCAACTTTGTGCTGAACTAGTATTGGACAGTACCACTCATACTGAAGCTGAAGAAACTGCCAACCTGCTAGCTGACAGATTAGGTGCAAACTTCACCCCCCCTGTCCCCACCAGTCATACCCCAAAACATAACAGCAACCAGTCCTCCACCTAATATCTCCAAAGAGCAGGTCATAACCGCACTCTGCAAAGCCAAAAATATGGCATCTATGGGACCAGATAACAACCCAGGCTGCTTACTAAACAGTCAAAAACAGGACCTAGCTGAACCACTTAGCACTCTATTTAACCACAGCTTAAGCACTGGCTCTTTTCCAGCAGAGTGGAAAACAACAACAGCTATCCCCTTGCACAAAGGGAGTCCATTAACCGATCTTTGAAACTATAGATCAATAAGCCTAACCAGCCTTATCTGCAAGGCCATGGAAAGAATCATCATAGACCTTATTAACAAAGACACAGGTGACCTTAAAACTCTTGCTGCAATCCAATTTGGCTTTGTTAAAGGTAGATCATTCATATTAAACCTGGCAAATTTCTTTGAGAATATCACCAAAGCCCTGGATGAAGGCAAAACAGTATATAGCACCTATCTCAACTTGGCTAAGGCCTTTGACACAGTCCTCCACTCAGGTATGATTGAGAAACCTCACCTAGTTAGGGATTAGCCCTTACGTTACTAGATGAATACCCAACTGGCTCACCGACAGATTGCATACAGTCAAAAATGGGGATTCCACCTCTTCTAGTAGACTGGTTACCAGTGATAAACCATAAGGATCTGTGCTGGGCCCTCTACTATTTGGAATCTGCTTCTCAGAAGTCCAGGTAAAAGTAGATGGTGTGGGGCTTACCAAGTTTGCTGATGACTGCAAACTTGATGCAATCATTGGGTCCTCTAATGATACAGACATATTACAAAAGGGGATAATACAGATAAACAAATGGTGTCAAAGCCATGGACTTAAACTAAATGCAAAAAAAAAATGCATTATTATCCCCTTTGGAAAAGGAGAAGTTCCTGCAAATTACAGTGTCGACAGTACCCCATAAGCTCTAACTCAGTGGTGTGAGATTTGGGAACACAGATTGATAGCAACCTAAACTTTGATCCACATGTATCCACAGTGGTAAGGAAAGCCTTCTACATTCCACATCTCATAATTAAGGGCATTGCATCCAGGACTAGGGATGTTATAACTCCACTGTATTAGACCCTCATCAGACCATTAATAGAGTACAGAGCTCCCTTCTGCATGTATCTCACTAGACACCTGCAATAGCTGGAGAGACAGGGCCTTCAAAACATGACCTACATGGATAGACTGAAAGCCCTGTCACTGTAATATGTACGTCATAGGTTGCTGAGAGTCAACCTGTGCCTGGCCTACAGAGCAGTGTCAGACCCAGCACTAACGGAAATGATGCACATCTGCGAGTCAAATGGGACATGATTCACTTGCTCCAGGGATCTTAACCTAGCCTGTGACATTAACAGAACATGCTGGAGACAGAGATATGTCTCCCAGAGTTTGCTGCTCCTCTGGAATAAACTTCCAATTCATGTGAAGCAGAGCTCCTCAGTGGCACTATTTAAGCACAACCTGGATAATTGGATGGGAGATTGTAAATTCACCCCAGGTGTGGTAACTTTGTCTCTCATGACAGGGGACAGCCGGTGCTGATCATAGACTAGCGCTGCAAATATAGACTATCTATCATGGTCAATCAGGGAACACAGGTATAACATGGCTAGGCTTATAAAGGTTCCAGGGCCATTAGCCTAGTAACCTTCAATGAACCTATGAACATCAATATCTTCTGAGTATTCTTAAGTATTTCTCAGAATAACAATTCAGAAATTAAAAATATATTTAGCAAAAATTAATAGTCTGTATTTATTTTGGAAGGATGGCATCTAACTTGTATTCCTGACATCTAATTACACCCATTTTGGTGTGAGGCTTCTAATTGTTGTAGACCTTCAACCAACCTGGAACCATCAGGTCTGGTCTGTTTCACTAATTTCCCTTTTCACTGAAACAGTTGTATTTTTAACAGCAGGATCATACAACAGTGGCAGTAAAGAAGTTTTGCCTTACCCCTATTCTTCTACAGTCACAGATTTACTATATTTACAGATGTGGGGTCTAGGAAGTATAGCAGGGACTTGCCCTCCAGAAAAAATGCTGTTTTGCATTTTGTTTTGTACTCAGTGGTTCACAGTTCATTTGTTCCTTTTGACAGTTATGAACCACTCATAGTCTTTTATGTTTCAGACACTTTCTTGGCTCTATCATATCTTTGAGTACCTGCAAGATCTCCATTCCATTTACAGACTTATAAGAGGGAAAACTGTCTGCCATGGTACTACCATCAAATTCTGCTGAGAATATATCTTTCCATGAATTTTATATGTGGATTATTAATTCCTTTTGATTTATGTATTTATTTATGCATTCATGAGCAACCTGAGAATCATGTCTAAAGAAATGATTTTCTTGCATCACATAGCAGGCAAATGGGAAATGAGGAAATCAAACCCAGGATTGTAACTGATGGAGACCATTAGTTTAATTCTCTGAGCTAAATTCCTAAACTTCTTAAAATTATAATTATTCTGATTACTTTTTATATTAATCAAAGTATAGCTCAGGTTAAAATAATTATATTCAAGAGGTTTAGTTGAAATGAAGAACAACAAGCGATGTGGTTATAATTAAACTGCATAATATAGCAGATACATACTGTGTGTTGACAAAGCAATGTTATTACAGCTACAATCTACAAGCATGAAAGTGGCATTTAAACAGTTGTACCATTTTACTCCTTCAATATTTTCAAAGGCTGATTTGTGGAAAGTTTAAAATTCTGCTGTGGGGTTTTTTGTGTGCTATAAGAAATGCAGCACTCTGTTGTGTATTTAAACTGCCTCTTAATGAGAGACAGGCAATCAGTGCATTTTCTTTGCTTCTTATCAATGGAGCATGTAAGAATTCTCAATCTGTTTTAATTGCCTAGAAATAATTTTGTCTGGTATCTCTGTTTTCACGACATTTCTGCTTAAGGCAAAAAGAAATCTTTTTTTCCCTTGAATATCAGGTATGCTGTTGGCATTTAGCTTAGATAATTTATGTAAAGTGCCATTTGGGAGTCTGTCTGCATTTCCTTTCATTTCCTTAATCATCTGGCTGATTGTGATATTGTGTTTTCAGAAAATAACTTTTAATGAGCATGCAGAGTTGACTACTCTGTCCATTTGTAAGGGTTTCATTTATTTACTATTATAAAAAATATGAAAAACAATATGTATGGATAAAATGCTTATTGACTTTGGTGTATTAGGTCACCTGATACTTCTTTTTGTGCACTTTAAAAGGTACAAGGCACCAATACTAAAACTAAATTATGCAGGGAATGACAATTACCCCATTATACACCCTCACCTACTTATCAAACAGTTCCATTCGATGATGGCATCACTCTCCTAAAATATTTTGTAGCTTTATACTTCTAAATTTCATATTGCATGTGATATTACCAAGTTTTGCCACATTCTTTAGCATGATACTCATTTGACAGCAATTCTTGGCTAGAGATGAGAAGAAATAGATGAGTAGTTTTTGTTGGGGATGTGCATCAAGCCCTGCCCAATATGCTGTTGATTGGATATCAGTGTTGTCTATAGTCCTATAACAAATGCAGAAATTCAAGTAAGCAGGACAACGTTAACTTGTGGCTGTTAAACATCAAGTCCGGGGATATTTCCTTTCTCATTAAGTATGCGTGTCCCCCTTAATGACTAGAGCAGTAATATTTTAGTAACGCTGCCATTTGGGAATCACACTGTGCATTACGGATCATAGCTTACTGTGATCATGCATTTTTATAAGATGATCACTGCTTGGGTTCAATAAATATCTCAACATGAAAATGATATTTTGATCGTTTTTTTTCCCTAGCAAGTTCTTGGCGAACGTTTTCCTATGCAAGAACTAGGTAGAATTCATTTTGTTAAACATATAAAAGAAGGGAGCAACAAGCTATTCAACTTTGATTGGTCAAAACGGACTATTGTCGTCCAGTAATAGTTGTGCTTTCTTAGCTATTTTGCATATTTGTTAAAGGAAATACCATCATGACCAACAAAGGGGTGTGGCTTAAGTGTGAACTCCTATTTCTAACACCAGCTCACAGAGGGAAGAATTGCTGAACTGACATTGGCTGCTGCTACAGCAAATTTGCATATTAGTTACCAATGCCAATGCAAACAAATTAGAGGTGGGATTTAACTATGAAAGCTTTTGATTGGTATTATAAATCAAAAGGGATGTAGAAAGAAGAGAAGTCATTGGTTATTTGCACTTTGCAAGCTGTTATTGGCCAATTGAATGTTAAAGATCCTGCATAAAAGTAAGACTGTCCCTATTTTATTTACGATCTGAAGAAGATTTAATCGAAAGCACTTATCGTATGTGAGCATCCAGGGACTTTTTATTATTATTTTTATTCTTAATTGGATTCAATAAATTCCCTTTTTAACGGATATTGGATTTGTTTAAGTGGATTGGTTCATCAAGATATTTGCTTTCAGGTTTGGGACTTTACATTAGCCTTGGTGTTTTTTCTGCCTAAGTTTGTGCTTCTTTCCTTAGCATGATGTTTCCAAGAACAGTCCTAAGGGGACCAATGATCAGTGATTTGTCAATTCTCTTTTCAAGACATAAGGCAATTAGCATACCTTTACACTGCAAAATGATTGCCATATCATTTGTTGTGCAAAGTCTGCATATGTTTCAGGCTGTATCCCAGTGAACTATGAAGAAAGAACGCGTTCATCCTTAGTATTCACTGTTGATATATCATGTAAATGCTTAGAGCAGGAAACAGACTTACATCAAGAAAAATACAACAGAAGTATGCATCTTTTGCTTAAATCAGTTTATTTGCAGGAGGGACCAGGAAGTGTCACAAACCTATAATATGACTGGTATTATACATTATGGCTATTGGTGTGTTCATGCCAGTTCCTTCCTTTTCATCCTCTTTCACATTTTCATGAAGACAATATGTTAATAAGAGAAATACATCATGCACCTATAGACAATGAGTTCTATTTCCCAGTCACGATACCTATGGCAGGATATAATCAACTTAGCATCATCAGTACTTGTTATGCTTATTGTCAGCACAGCAAACATCAACATAAGAGTAAGTTTATTTATAGCGAGGGAATGGAGGGCACAGCCTCATGTCAAGGGTTGCAGGAGGGTGTACCCCTGAAAAAATGCCTAGTATCTACAAGTAGCATTAGCACTGAGACAAAACAGGGGATGTACCAGGGGAGAACTCAGCCTTCAAAAAATGCCTTAAAATATAACAGCAACAATAGTTAAGTGATGTGACCTGAGGGGTAACAGGTGCATTCCACTTGTTTAATTAAATAATTAAAAGTGATTTCAGTAGAGAACAGAACTTGGAATAAGAGGATGAATCTTTCATTTCTGGTGGGAGGGACTTCCACAGTTTGGGTCTGAGATTGGAGAATGTATGGTCAGAGATATGTAGCTTGGATTTTAGGATTTGTGTTTTAGGGCCTGAGTGGTTCAATTTTTTAGGTAATATGTGGGGCTATGTCTTTATTTTGAGGTTAAACATGGGGAGTATTTCCATGGAGGAGTTTGAACAGCTGAGATCCCAGGAGCAGGTCTGCTCTTTGATTACTAGGATCCAGTTAGCCTTTTTTGTGTTCTACAGAGGTGTTCATTTTTTGGGAAGTGTGTAATATATCTATATATTTTGTTTTCTAGTGTTTGAATAGCAATGGAGTTGTTAGAAGATGCTGCTGATATAAGAGAAAGGCTAATTTCAAGGTGAGGGAATAGGATTCTTTTCCCTATTACAGACCTAGTGGAGGGTGAGAGGAAAAGGGACATTTTTTGTGCCCAGAAAAGTAGGGCATTATTTTTTTATATGTATTAGCAAGATGCTAGTGGAAGCTGACTGAGGGGTCTAACCAGAGACCATGATATGTGAAAGAGGAGACTTGCTCTAAGGGATGGATGTTATGATCATAGATTGTTAAAATTTTCTTTGATCTGCTGAGTTTTCTTTAGTACCAAAAAACATAAATTTAATTTTGAATGCATTTAGCATTATATTTGTGGCTCTGAATTTACATTATAAAGTTTTCTTCAACATACTAGTTTATATAAAATCAAAATGATGAGCACTTTCAGATTTTCTCTGTATGGCATTCTTTAGAAAAGTGTAAAAACCAAAGGATGAACTCAAATCACCATGAGGTTTAAACCTGAGGAAGCATTTTTATGAAAGTTTGTTTCAATAAATTACTTGTGGAGTCTCCTTTTAGTGGTGATATGCGCTCATCCTTTGATTCATTACACCTTTGTTTTGTTGAACTCATCATCATCTATCATGGTCTGTTCATTGTCTTGTTCATCATCTATCATGGTCTGTTCATTGCCTTGTTCATCATCTATCATGGTCTGTTCATTGTCTTGTTGTACAAAAGTTCCATCAACACATGATGACATCCATACAGGAAGTATCTATAAAGGTAGACCAATTGTTTCATCATAACAGAACTTATTGAAAAGAACTCAAGCTAACAAAGTTCTTTTAATCCATGATTCAACAACAAGGGGTCAGATTAAAGATTTGGAAACATTTTTCTTAGCTTAGATGGCAGATAAGAAGACGAATTGCAAAATGAATTCTTAAAGCAAAATACCTGGCTGCTTGACAAAATGGATGGTTTAGAGAAAAGAGAAAGGTGGAATAATGTCAGAATATACGGGGTGCCTGAAGTCAATGGAGAAAAGTAATATGGTGAACTTCTTAAGCACCTATTGTAAATATATATAGTAAATTTATAGGAAGGACTCCCTTTGGAATATAGAAAGCTCATAGTTCTCTCTTTACACCCACCCCTACAAAGCCGAAAGCACTTCCAAGATCCACCATTTCAAAATGTATTTTTATATGGTGAAGGAACTTAAGAACTACATGGTATAAGCCTTCTGTAGAAGTAAGCGATACTATTATCAGATTTGAAAATGACTTTCATTCGACACTCATATTGCTAAAGTAGTTAGGAAGACCTTCTACATTGCCCACCTTATCATGAAGGGATTCACATCTAGATCAAGGGAAGGCATAGTCTCCCTATACTCATCACTCATCAGACCAATGATCGAGTACAATGCCCCATTCGGAATGTATCTGACCCGACACTTGCAGCAGCTGGAGAGGCCAAAAAAGTTCCTCACCAAAAGGATAAAGGGTCTCAAAAATCTGTCTTATGCTGCACGACTGAAAGAACTCCAGTTATATTCAGTTGCGTACCGCTTACTCAGCGGTGACCTATGCCTGACATACAAGGCCATGTCAAACCCAGATTTGATGAATATGCTTCATCTCAAAAAATCTAGATCCCTCAGAGCCACAAGGGCGGGTGACTTAAACCTTGACACGGTTATTAATAGGACGTGCTGGAGGGATAGATTCATCACCCAAAGACTCCCTATGCTGTGGATCAAAATCCTGGTTTATGTGAGGCAGAGCACCTCGCTGGCCTTGTTCAAGAGGAATCTTGACCAATGGATGGGAGATCGCAGATACACCCCAGGGATTACCTCAGTGTCACTGCTCGACAGAGGCACAGCTAAATAATGGGCATAGTTTCTCCAAACTAAGGGGTGGCGTAAGCCACAAAACTATGGCTAGGCTTATAAATGCCCTCGGGCAGATAGCCTAGTATGAACCTATGAACCTATGAACCTATAAACAATATACAAAAAAAAAGTATATTAGCATCTGGTGAAAGTTCATAAAACAATATTTAAGTTCTTATTCTGTTCTCAGTCAGGTAATTTTTCTGCCTAATAAGAAAAAATATATATCTCTTCTACCTTCCAGAAAAAAACCCTGCACTTTAAAATATAATTAACCCCCACATTCCTACTAGAGCCTTACGATCTAGTTCTCAGAACCTAATACGCGTTATCAGACACAAAAATGATGCTGGCAAATCTCTCTTTGCCTGCACTATTGCCAAAATCTGGAACTCACTACCTAGCCAAATAACCTCCACTACCTCTACTATTCAATTAAAGAAACTCCTGAGAACCCACTTCTCAAACAATTGGCTTTGTTCATGCTACTCCCCAGGTTAATTTGCACCAGTACCATGCTCAAGGATTCTGCTAAAGGTCCCCTAATTCCTTTGACTGTAAAGCTTAATAATCACTGGTTATTTCTGTAACAAAATATTGAGAGTATTCATAATTTAAAAAGACAAAATAAAAAAACATATTGTGTTTATATTTTATATTCTATGTAAACCCTACTACTAGAATACTGTATGCTGACTTTACTAAAGGAATTGTTAATCTATACATAATTTATGTTTCTATGGAAACTATACCCCTGTATGGTATTCTTGTGTAATTTCTTTATGACATGCTATTGGAGCTTTTCTGCCCGGGCCTCCGTTGAAAATGGATATGTGTCCAGTCGGACCTTCCCATTTAACAAATGTAAAATAAAATAAAAATAAATAAAAATATGATGTATCTTTTGTGAAAAACTTTAATATACTCTCCAAACTTAGCAATATGGACTGGAACTTCTTGATACATGCATATTGAGAAAGATAGTTGAAAAATGTTACATCAAATCAAAGGACTTTTAAATGCTCAAGAAATAAACATACATAACAGAAGTATTCAAACAGAGTACTTAACTGGGTTGTATACAATGAAACATGAAAATGTTGAAAATTGTGTTTTCTACAATATTTTTTTAATAGACTTAAAGTTCTCATTGTTTTGAACAAAAGGTAAGCCACTGTCATTTTTTTCCAAGAAAATTGTTTTTATTTCATAGAGTACTTGATCGGCTCACAATATACTGCACTTTCACTATTGAATTATATAGATGCTTTAAGAGGATCATTTGCACATCCAATGTGCAAATTCCTGCTTTAATTTAATTTTCCTTAAATATACCTTATAACCTAATATGATTGTTTTATACATTTTTAACATTGTTGGGCTTACAACA
The DNA here is from genome assembly GCF_019279795.1 of Protopterus annectens. Classification (NCBI taxonomy): domain Eukaryota; kingdom Metazoa; phylum Chordata; order Ceratodontiformes; family Protopteridae; genus Protopterus; species Protopterus annectens. The sequence goes on from NC_056731.1 coordinate 1,368,433,738, forward strand.
ACCTCAAGAAAATATTTGAGCTGCAGTGTGAATTTTACATTTTAGTTGATTTCTGAGGGTTCTGAGACACTCTCTATGTGGAATTTTTGCTCACCTCGAAGGAATGTCTAGTTTGTCACTTCTGGTTTTAGAATAACTGATTTCGGAAGGATGAATCAGCATTACTGGGATAAGGAAAATAAGCTAAATGAAGTTTCCTATTATTTTTATCTCATTTTGTGTTCGAAATTGTATAAAGTGAGCATTAGCTAGTCATGCTGAGACATAGAAGTGTAGCAAACATACCTTTTTGGCAGTAGGAAAAACAAAAATAATGTGTGTTTTAGTTATTTTAGCTCAGGGATATAGTTTAATTCAATGTAAATGTTATATTTCATCAGACAGTAGAAGCTATATGATATTGATTTAAATATGCTATTTTCAGTAAAATGAACACATAAGTCTGCTTAAGGTGCTCCTGTAATATGCTGTTTGCATGAATTAATATGTGACATTGTGCTTGCATTTTCTCCTTTGAAGTCATATGTTTTGGTGTTTGGGTTGATTGCAGCATTTAATGGCTTGGACTTAATTGTATATGAATGCTGCTTTTTGTGTCACTGTGCAAATGTATGCACTATGTTAAATAAAAGACATACAGCTAGAGAGCTGTATATTGAAAATCTAAATACAGAAAAAGGAAGATGCATGTACCTTTTCTTTAATAATTGCAAAGTCTGGAAACAGTGTAAGGTTCAATCTACACTGTTCCGTTCAGCTTAGGGAAGTAGTTTTACTTCATGCAACTTCTATATTTAAATGTCAGAAATTGTTTATTGCTGATTGTAAATAAAGTAACAGGTCTATAACATTTTCTGTGCAGTAAGAAGGCTGCAGTATATTGCTTCAATATATATCTTATAATAATTGAAAAAATATTTCAATTACTTCTGCTGACTATTGCGTACATTTTGCCCCTTTTGACATTATACAACTATATGCAAGGACTTTTAGCTGGGAGATGGAGTCCAGTACAGTAGACAGAAGAAATGAATTTATTGAGAAAATGATTAATACATGTCTTGAAGTGTAATCTTAACTGTATGGCAATGCAAGAAATTGAGTGAAGGGTACACACCTCTTACAGATGAAATGCTTAGAATAGCTTTTATTTGTCTATCTGGCATGAATTTGTAAATATTAAATATGTTACATTAGATTAAGATAGAACTGTTTTACGTGATAATGTATGTATCAATGGCAGAATACTTAGTTATTAGAAATGGATTATATTTATAATGGACTATATGGTTTTGTTATCGCATTTGCACTATATATTGTTCAACTTACTGTACATATATTTGTTAGTGTAATTCTTTGTAAGGCATGGTTTAGGACAATTTACACAATTCAGCACAATTTAGCAATTTTATTAGATTTCTGCAACTATTATGTACAAAATATGCTGTGCATTGAATTTATTAATTTAACAAGGAGAGGATTTTTTATGTTTAAGGAAAACTACAGGAGTGATGTGAAGAATGTAAGAAGGAGTAATATGAGTACAGAAGTAATATAAAGGAGTAATGTGCCTAAGAAGACAAGGACAAGGACAGTCATTTTTTTTATTGATGGTTCACTGGCATCAGTATCACTGAAGGGAATTTCTATATCCGATGAGTAAAAAACAATCCCAGGGATTCAGAAAGAGTCCTACTGCCAGTCATAAGAGCTGTGGCCAAAAGGGACTATTTTCACAATGTGAGAAAACATGATTCAGAGACATGTTAGCTGTTGTGAGGAAGGACTTAATTATTCCCTACTTGCCTCTGAATTGCATTAACTAGCACAAGTGCATATCAGCAAATTCCTGCAGTAGTCGCTGTTGGCCCATGTAACATGCACACGCATGCACACACACACTTATGTGCCCCTGTGTTGACAGAATGTCTCTAATGTCTGTTTTAATTTTTGCCTCTGTCCTTGCAAATCTTGGATCCTTACAGTCAGTCAGTCAATATTGTCAGACATTAGGGTTTCATTCCTTCTACTGAATTTAAGCTGTTTGTCATGTTCATTAACATGGGCAGCCAAGGTAAATTCTCTGAATTGCTTATCTTACTGCAGGCATTTCTGGGGGGAGATCACATGGCCATTTATCATAGGCTGCTCTTCCAGAATATATCATTAGTATTTGTGGTAGGCCATGGAGTCCTCCAACCATGGTGCTGCACCATTTTGAGGTATAACACTGTGGCAGAGCTGTCTCTGAATAAGAAATGTTTACCACAAGGTATCCTTTCTGAATTGGCCCCAGTATGTAGGATATCAGAATGTTTAGTTGTATTTGATTCATTGGTCATGAAACCAAGCTACAAATGATATGTGCTTAACTCAAACTCCCATTAGAGTCCACCATATTAAATACTCTACATGGATGTATTTGACCTTCAGGATGAAGATATTATACAGACTTACATTAGTCATACTTTTTATATAAAATAACACAAAATACTTTTTATATGATACAAAATGATATTAAAAAGTCATTATTATTCACATTTATTAGTTCAAATTTCAGGTCTCTTTATTAAAATCAACATAGGATAGTATATATTATTATCTGTCTTACAGACTGACTTACCTTTAATGTAAATAATTAATGTAATATACATAGGTTCATAGGTTGGTACTAGGCTATAGGCCTTAGGGCATATACAAGCCTAGCCATAATAATTCCCTGGATATTTCTTTACACAATATTTACTTCCCTGGACCCCTGTCTAGCAGGGAAACTGACGTGATCCCTGGGGTGAATTTCCTATCTCCAATCCAATCATCAAAGTTCCTTTTGAAGCAGTCCAAGGATGCGCTCTGCTTGATGTGTATGGGCAGTCTATTCCAGAGTATGGGGAGTCTCTGAGTCAGAAACCTATCCCTCAGGCATGTTTTGTTCATTGTGATGACAAGGTTTAGATCCCTGGAGCATGTGGCTCTGAGGGATTGGGATTTCTTTAAGTGTAGCATGTCCAGCAGCTTAGGGTTTGACATGGCCTTGTATGTTAAGCAGAGATTGCTTCTCAGTAGACAATATGCCACAGAGTATAGCTGGAGTTTTTTTAGACGGTTAGCACAGGGCATCTGCTTTAGGCTTATGATTCTTTTAGTGAGGTATTTCTGCAGCCTTTCCAGCTGTTGCAGAAGTCTTGTAAGGTATATACCAAATGGGGCATTGTACTTTATAATGGCTCTAATGAGGGATGAGTACAGTGGGACAATGACCTCCTTTTTCTGCATGAAAAGGCCTTAGTGATGAGGTGTGCCACATAGAAGGATTTCTTGTTGTGGCAATGTGGTTATCGAAGGTGAGACCTCTGCCCACCTGTGTCTCTAAGTCTCTCACACTTTCAGTGTTTAGTGTACTGCCACCTATGTGGTAATTCATGGGTACATGGTTTTTCCCAAAGGGGATAACTTTACATTTTGTGGCATTAAGCTTGAGCCCATGGCTCTGACACCAAGCATCTGTTTCTGTAAGGCCCTTTGTAGAATATCCACATCATTTGGGGATTCAGTAATGGCTCCCAGTTTGCAGTCATTTGTAAACTTTGTTAGCCAGACTCCCTTAGTGTTGGCCTGTACTTCAGAGAAGTAGATGCCAAACAAGAGCAGCCCCAGGACTGAACCCTGAGGTACTCCTCTTGTCACTTGTCTGGATCTGGATTTGGAGTTGGCTACTTTTACAGTCTGGGTTCTGTCAGTAAGCCAGTTGGCAACCCATCAAGTGATGTAGGGATTTATGCCCAGATTAGTAAGTTTATCTATGATTCCAGAGTGGGGGATGGTGTCGAAGGCCTTGGCGAGGTCCATATATGCTGTGTGGACCACATTACCCTTGTCCACAGCTCTGGAGACTGATTCAAAGAAGTCAGTCAGGTTCAGGAGATGAAATCAGCCCTCCACGAACCCAAACTGGGTGGGGGCCAGTGTTTGAAGGTTGCCAATGTCTTTGTTTATAAGTCCCATGATAATGCGTTCCATGCCCTTGCAGATCAGGCTCATCAAACTGATGGGACAGTAGATCCTGGGATCCAAGATGGATTCCCCTTTGTGGAGTGGGATAACTGTAGCTGTGGACCACTCAGTAGGCATGAAGCTTGAGGTGAGGCTATGATTAAACATGACACTTAGGTGAGGTACCAGTTCATTTTGTAGTTTATGTAGTACACAGCCCAGGATGTCATCTGGTCCCATGGATGCTGTATTA
>NC_056731.1:1368442983-1368475483 GCF_019279795.1 Protopterus annectens
TGAATGTACTACAGCATTTACTGTTGTGAATTTCAACATTTTATTGCAGATTGCACTATAGTGGGGACCAGGAAATGTACCCTTTCCCTCAATGTAGTGCGATCTCGGAGTATGTATGTATACGTTGTAGGGGGTTGAGGGGGGCTTTCCCCCTGCAAAAATGTACTTTGTTGTGTTTTGCAGGATACTACACCTTACAGAAGTGTGGAGAATATTCGAAACATGTTGAATTCAACATTCTCCACTTCCGTGTTCAATATATTTTGTAGTCATCCTTTTTTTTTCACTTCTTTGGTTCAGGAATGCGATAACTCACAGAAGGTGCAATCACGCAAATAATAGTTAACCAATTTATGTACTATTGTTACGATAGTTAAAACAAAACCTTATATATAAATCTTCTTGTCATCGCACTTCTTTAAATAGGTTCATAGGTTCTTACTAAACTTACAGCTCATACAGACCATCAAGAAGCTCAGCCACATCACCCAGTAATAGTGGGAAACCAGCAGTGCCCCACATTAAGCAAACTTTTTCCTCATATTCCTGGTGAAAACTTGCGATTAGCCTTTCAGTCATCTAGACTGGCTTAGAAGGTTGTTAGGGAAGTACTCTGCTTGTTCGGTAAGGGCAACCTCTTCCAGAAATGAGGTATGTATTGGGTTATGTATCTGTCACCCCATTTGGACTTGTTGATCTGATAGTGTAGGTTTAAGTCTCTGTTTGCTGTACACCACTTGTACTCTTTCTGTCATTGCCCTCTGTGTTATTTTTTTCCTTTATTTTTACTGGTAGTTCTTTGTCTTTATATATAATCTTTATTAAGCAATATTTTAAAGTTATAGTTTACTTTTAGGAGATATGAGGTCATTTATTCTTTTATATTGTACTGCTCCATTTTTCCTTTTCATTGTCTGTGGAAGCATATAGATTAGATGGCTTATTGTATTGCTAGGTAGTTAGTCTTGGATTATGTATTTTAGTGTGATCAGGACTACTAACTGAATGAAGAACTTGCGTTCATTGGTTCATAGGTACTAGCGATACTATTGATCTGTGAAAATTTTAGTAAGCCTTGCCTTACATTCCCATAGTAGGTTTTTAGTCCTTATATTTTGTGTGCAAATAACCCACAGATGGTCAGAACAAGGATATGTTGGGGCAATAGTATGTTACCCTATCCATGAGGGGCAAGGGTGCTAAACTAGGGGTGAATTTGCATTCATTCATTCATTCATTCATTCATTCATTCATTCATTCACTCATTCATTCATTCATTCATTCATTCATTCATTCATTCATTCATTCATCCAGTCATTCATTCATTCATCCAAGTTATTTTTATCTAGAGTCAGAGAAGTACTTTGCTTCATGTGTTGTGAAAGACAGTTACATAGAAGAAAAATTTTGTTTACTATATACCTATCCCTCCAACATGTTCTATTTATGTTGCGAAAGAACTTACAGTTTTCTTGAAGGTATCGGAGTTCTCACATTTTCTTTTAGTTTTAATACATTAATTTATGGTGTGTCTTTTACAGGTTCATAGCTTCATTAGCTAGGCTAGGCTAACAAACAGAAGGGCCTTTTTAAGCCTAGCAATGCATCCCAAATCTCTGAAAAGTTCTACTACCTTGGATAAGTGTAAGTAGGGGCTTGGGAGGTGAAACATTTAGAAGTAGGTGCTTGTGAGATGAACCATTTACATGGTTGCTGTGTCCATTAGAGATATAGATGTCAAACCAAGTTTGAATTTCCTGTTCCCCATCTAATTGTCCAAATTACACTTGAATTGGGTTAGGGAGGAACTCTGCTTCACATAGATGGGGAGCCTGTTCCAGAGAAGGGGTAGTCTCTGGGATACATACCTGTCTTTCCAGCAGCTCCTATTTATATCATAGGCAAGGTTTAAGTCTTTAGAATGGGTAATTCTGGTGCTGTTTGTTTTGCAGATATACAGGAGATCTATCAGAGTGGGGTCTGATAATGTCTTGTATGCCAGGCATAGATCTCCTCCTAACAGTCTGTAGGAGAATGAACATAGGGATGCAGCCTTAAGGTGGTCTGCATCGGGCATTTTACTTAAGCCCTGTATTCTTTTAATGAGGAACCTTTGTGGACATTCCCATTGTTAGATATGCCTGATTAGGGATATACCAATGAGGCATAGTAGTCAATGATGGGTCTGATGAATGCTGATTACAGTGGAACAATGGCTTCATTGGACCTAGATGCCATACTTTCGTATATAAGTTGCACAACATAGAATGTTCACTACTCACTACTGTAGACATGTGATGGTCAAATGCCATATTACTGTCTATGTGTGTCCCCAAGTCCCTGACTACTGGGTCAGCTCTTAGGGGTTTGTTGTCCATATGATAGTCACAGGGGTGGATGACTTCCCGAAGGATACTATTATGCATTTCTTTGCATTTTGTTTTAGACTTTGGCTGTGACACCAGTCATTTGTCTATGTCATTAAAAATATTAAATCATTCTCCAATGAAAAACTCCAGAGAAGTCCATTTTCTTTTAAACTGTATGTATGAAAGAGTTTATCAAAGACATAAAAATAATATAATTTGAAAATAGAAATGCCAGCGTTATTATTATTTTACTTTTAAATTCAAATGGACTGAATAGTAGTTGTCTAAGGAGAGGCTTTATCAAACAAAGCTAATTCCATTTATTTTATTTCTACAGAAAACTAAAATATGTATGCATATATCTATATCTATATCTATAATCTATCATTCTGTCTACATTATATTTACCAAGTTAGCTGCACTACTGGGTGACGGGGGTGCTGAAGGGTGCTTCCTTGTTGCTAAATGGGGAAATTAAACTGTACAAGGGACAGCAGAGACAAGTTCCTTTTTTTAAAGCTAATTCTTATATAAATTAGAGTCTGGGACTGTGCTGCTGGAAGATAAGGAACTTTGTTTTGAGTTAAGGTGGCTTGGAGACTGAGACTTTGAAACAGCTGATAGATATTTCTGATTCCAAAGAGAGAATTTGCAATTTGTTGGCAAAAGTAATGGATAGTCTGGCTCATAACCAATGCTGGGAGGTTGATAGTACCAAGAGTGACTATCCTGGCAGTATTATGTTGCAGCAGAAACCTGTATGTGCCCCAGATTCAGTGAGTAACACTGTCAGCTTCTCAGCACAGCTATTCAGATCTCAAAGCCTATAACTACAAAAATGTTTTTTTCCCTCTTATTTCCCCCATTTTCTGGCAATCACCAGCCTCCTTCTGGACAGCAGCACACAAATAAGCAGAATCCAAACTGGCCAATAAAGACTTATTATAAAACGCTAGCACTTTCGGGTAAGAACCCTTCCTCAGACAACATACACATTCTCTAAAACATCTTATATATAATTTTAAAATAATTAAACAATTAAAAACAGCAAATCACTGCTTACATTTAGCCCGCATTCTTTTCAATGCTGGTTTTAAAGGGTCAGAGTTATTTAGTCCTGGAAAAGTATTAACAGCCAGTTGTATAATCCATTTTAATTCTATATACTCTGTGTTGTTAACAATATCACCCTCCCTTCTTCCCATGTATATACCATAAATGGGAAAGTATGATCTGGGAATTTTTTTACATGCTGGTACAAGGCATTTCATTCATCCTTAAGAATAATGGATGATAAATGATTTAGAATTCTTGTTTTTAATTTACAATTAGTTTTTTTCCACATAAAAACTGGGACATAATCTGCACTGCGCCAGATGGATCACATTCTCTGTATGACAATCAGCATAGAAATCAAAAACATATCTCTTGTTGGTGGTCAGATGTATAAAATAATTTAAGCTATTCACAAAGGTGCATGCCTTGCAGTGTCTGCAGGGGAAAGTTCCTATTCTAGTATGTTTGACTTGAGAAGCATGTTTATTCACTACTGGCTCATGACATAACAAGTCTTTAAGATTACTGTTACGTTTATAAATAAACCTAGGTATAGGATCAATCTTATCCCTTAGGCATTCATTAGTTCTCAGAATTTTCCAATTCTGTTTAGTTATATTGCTAATACCTTGTATATTATTGCTATAGCCCAATACTACCTTCAGCTTCATATCAGAAAAGGAATGCATCCTATTCCTCTTCCTCATTTGCAAGGCTTCACCAGAAAACCAGGGTTTAGCCTTATTTCCCCTCTGCCGATGTACGGCTGGTTTACCTTTATCTAAATCGTCTTTACCATAACTTTTATCTGATAAATGTTTAGTCAATGCATCTAACTCATTACAAAATACATCATTATTCGTACATAAGCGAGACACTCTGTAACATTGCCCTTGGACTATATTACTGAAAGTATGATTAGGATGCATGCTGCGAGCATTTAAATAATGATTTCTCAAGCATGTCTTCCTATATAAGGTTGTGTCTACTCCTCCTTGCATATTCTTGATAATGGTTATATCTAAAAAAAATATTTTATCCTCGCTAAAGTTGAGAGAGAATCTTAGGAAATCAGTGGTGCTTTCCATATATTCGACAAATTGCAGTAAACCGGTAACATCTTGTGCCCATAACAGAAAAATATCAACAAATCTAGCATAAAATGCTATAGATCTATTCCAAAGATGCTCATGCCCAAATATATGTTTCTGTTCCCAACAGGTTAATACTAAATTCGCATACGAATTTGCACAGGGTGTGCTCATGGCAGCACCCTGTTTCTGCTTATAGTAGTTGCCATTACATGTAAAAACATTATTTTCCAAAACAAGTTTTAATACCTCTATAATTAGGCCTTTAGTCTTGTCATCATACATTTCTCTGGCATTCATTATTTCCCTCACTGCCTTTAGGCCAAAATCATTACTAATAACTGTAAACAACTTTTTTATATCCAGTGTAAGTAACATAACATTAGTTAGTTCTAACCCCTGACATGCCTCATAATATTTAGATAAAAAATGTCCAGAATCCTTCAAAATTCTGGGAAAATAATCAAGCATCAATTTTAGCTTCTCCTCCACCCACATAGACAGATGTTCAGTTACCCATCCTCTCCCTGATACGATGGGTCTCATTGGTGGTGGTAAAATATTTTTATGTATTTTTGGTAAGGCTTTAAAAAGAGATATCACCGGATGTTCAATGAAGAAGAATGCAAATAAATCTTCGTCTAAAACATTACTATCCTTTAAAACCTTTAACCTGTTAACAACTCCATGAATAAAATGTTTAACCATCAAGAGTGACATCATTAGATATGTCTCTACATCATTCACTAATTTGTGCAGTGAGTGTATATACACTGCCGCATCCACGACTATGACCACTCTCCCTTTATCTGCTGGTTTTATAACCAACCTTTCGTCATTAACCACATTTAAAAAAAAAAAAAAAAAAAGATGGTTAAAGAAATAAAAGAACAAATATTTCAAGATACAGATAGGTTGGCATTAGATAGAGACGGTTGGAGATATAACAACAAAAGACCTGTCTCTAAATTTCAAGAAAAGATACAGTTCCTTACTACATATACTAATGATAATAAAAAAGTTGTACAAATTATAGGACAGCATTGGCCGGTATTAACGGTAGATGAGAGAACAGCAAGATTAATAGGGGAAACCCCAAGATTTATATATAGAAATAACAAAAACCTTAAAAGGCTCTTATGTAAGACACATAAGAAAGAAATAACCTTGGTTGCAGGGTCCGATATTAATAAAGGAACCTTTGCATGCAATCAATGCAATATGTGTCAATTTATTACAGAGGTTCAGGAATTTGTACACCCAACTTTGAAGTATGAGTTTAAACCTAGTTTCTATGCCTCATGCAATACCTGCAATGTTATTTATTTAGCAACATGTGAAGTTTGCACAGCATTCTACATAGGGCTGACAAAAAGAGAATTCAAAAAGAGGATATACAACCATATATACGATATAAAGAAAAACATTGAAACCAATGCTTTGGCTAAGCATATAAAGCAATATACCACACATAGTTTTAAGTTCAGGGTATTGCAGATAATTGAAAAAGACAGAAATGGGGGAGAAACAGTCAATATCCTTGAACAAAGGGAACTACACTGGATCTTAAGGATGAGAGCACATCATCCACCTGGTTTGAACCAATATGTCCCCATGAAACCTATGTTAAAATGAGATCAGGTAGTAAACACTTGACAGGGTTAATATGTGTATATTGCCTATTTTAGGCTATTTGAGATGGTGTATATACATATATATTATATATACACAGTGATTGATGTTTCATCTTTGGTTTTTTTCATGGTTCAAGAATTGATCAATATGTATGTCCACATTGCAGCATCATAGGTTTCTGAAGTCCCATATACTTATTAATTTATCTACACTTATATATTTATACATACATATTTATACCCATATACATTTTTATATATTATGTTTTAATATTTGATATTTATAGTTCATATTTATACATATATGTATTTATAGGGTTGGTTGTAATTATTATTTGTGTGTAGTTGTGTTTTCATATTAACAAACACAGTGTGTATATTCAGATGTGCTATTAAGCACGGTCTGATAGATTCACACTATATAAGATACCTCTCATCCTCATTTATTTTTTAACGCTAAGGGCTTGTTTGCAATGATCTACTGTTTAAACAGATGTGCCATTAGATATAGTATGTTGAGATACTGCTATATATATCATATGAAGGGTTGGTTTGCAATAATTTATAAGAAATGAAATATAGGCACTAAGCACTTTAATAAAACAGTACACCTGTTTATTCATACAGTTTTACATTGGTATATGTACTTATTTTATTTATTTATTTATATATTTATTTATTTATTTATTTATATATGGGTCAATATATAGATGCTTGCTATACGTAACATTTAAGTTATGGGGTAAGAAATGTCAAAATGTCAGAATATAGAGGTTACTGGCTTGGTACTTGGTTTTACTATGAAAGAAAATTCAATAAGGTCAACTGATATGTTACCTTTGTTAAACTGCCCTATTTCTCTCTTTTTTGTGTTTGTTTCATGTTATTTTTCTATTCTATGTTATTTTATTTTATTTAAGTCTATTTCTCCATGATGCACTAAGTATGATACTTCATCTGGGTTTATAAATACATATACATGAATTATATTTTGCGTACAAGAAACTTTAGATGTGATGCTGATGAATAGCTAAACATTGATATATGAAATCAGAATGTATTAAATGTGACTTTAAGAATCAGTTACATGGTTTAGGAAAGATAGGAGTGCCATCAATTAGTAAAGTAATTGCACTAATTGAAAGATGAACAGCACTATTTAAATTGAGTTGTTTTAATGTATAGTGAAATCTGATGAAGCGTATGGTGCATACGTGAAAGCGCTTATTTCGTTCTTTTTCGTTTTGTGGAATAAAGAAGAAATTCTAATTTTAACTTGGAACTGGTGATTATTCTCTGGAAGGTGTGATTGCAGTAGTCGTTTTGTTCTGGTTCACTTGTGTCTTAAATCAACATTAACCACATTTGTTAAAGCTTGCCTTTCAGCATTGTTTAGGTTGTTAAATATACAATGGACATTATCAAAATATCGTCTGATATCTTCTTCGCAAGTTTTCAAAAAAGTTTGTACTGTGGGGTTCATTGGGAGAACAAACGTACTAGGCTGCCTAAATCTATTATTAGATGGTCTCTCTGCTCCTAACATATTTCTTAAGATAACATTTCTTCCAAATATATATATAAATCAATTATAACATCATTTAGTGTAGACACTCTGCTGGGCACAAATGAAAGCCCTTTACTCAAGATATCAATTTGAGTACTAGTTAGTTGCACAGTAGATATATTAAATACATTACTGTCACACAAAATATCAGTCAGTTCATTATCTTTCATCATTTCATTTCTCTCTGGACCAAATGTCCTCTTTTGTACTCCATTTTCTTCCTGACCGGTACAGAAAATACCAGAAAAGTCAATGAACTATTTATCATCGTGGCTAAAGAAGAAAAACCCTTCGGTCTCGCTCCCATACTAGCATTAGATTGTATATTCAGATGATTGATGTCATCCGCCAAAGCCTGAGACCCGGCACTATTCTGATGATCTGCTACAACTGATGACGCTTCAGTAGTTACTACGCAGACTGCTTGTAGGCTGGAATGTTCAGCGACCTCCTGTGAGCATATTGTTGACACTGCATTCAAATCATTAACAGATTGGCCCTTATCTCCTACGCTTATTTCAGCTCTAGCAGATTCATGTGGCCAAGTGAAAATGCAGCCAGACAAAGACTCATTATAGTCCCTTTGGATCTTTCTCATTTTGGTCTGCTGCAACTTATTTTCAAAAAGCGGCAGATTATTTAGCATTTCTGTAATCTTTTGCAGATGTATATCAGATGTACAGCATTTCTGTAAATCATTTTGTATATCTTTAGCCTCATCTCATAGCTGTTGTTCAGTTGGTGTAAAAAATTCTATCAGCAAATTCATGTAGTTGTAACTAGTATCAATGTTAATATGCTGCCATTTGGCTAACAGTTCCAGAAAACTGTCTCTGAGCAGGCATGCATAGCACCTGCATACCTCTGGGTACTATTTTATATTGCAAGCATGCCTCCAAGTGGAACCTCTGCCATTGCAGTCTTTTCAATTTCTTTAAAAAAATATCTAAACGAGTAACAAGTTCAAAAAATGTCCCATTCAATTGCTCACCTTTAAGTTGCTCATTTACTTGTAAGTCAGTTCTCGATATGTCCATTCTTGAGCAACGGATTATTACAAGGAAGTACATTGTTATTAAGTCTTTCAGTCACTGTGCCCAACATTCATTTATGTGGCTGATAATCAGGCTCAACCACATCAGTTGGTAACTCAGCATGCGGAAAGACCAAGCTGCAATATCCAAAACATGAAATAAACCAAAAAGCTTCTTAATTTCCCTTAAGGACTCCACTTACAAAAAACGTAAAACAGCAGAACACAAATAAGCAGAGTCCAAACTGGTCAATAAAGATTTATTATAAAACATTAGCGCTTTCGGGTAAGAACCCTTCCTCAGACAACATACACATTCTCTAAAACATCTTATATATAATTTAAAAATAATTAAACAATTAAAAATAGCAAATCATTGCTTACATTTAGCCTGCATTCTTTTCAACGCTGGTTTTAAAGGGACAGAGTTATTTAGTCCTGGAAAAGTATCAGCAGCCAATAGTATAATACTCTGTGTTGTTAACAATATCACCCACCCCCTTCTTCCCATGTAAACAATATGCAATACCATAAATGAGAAAGTATGATTTCGAAAATTTTTTACATGCTGATACAAGGCATTTCATTCATCCTTAAGTCTAATGGATGATAAATGATTTAGAATTATTGTTTTTAACTTACAATTCCTTTTTCCCCACATAAAAACTGGGACATAATCTGCACTGCACCAAATAGATCACATTCTCTGTATGACAATCAGCATAGAAATCAAAAAACATATCTCTTGTTGGTGGTCAGATGTATAAAATAATTTAAGCTATTCACAAAGGTGCATGCCTTGCAATGTCTGCAGGAGAAAGTTCCTATCCTAGTATGTTTGACTAGCGAATCATCCTCCTGGACAATTGATCCAATTATTCTCCGTCACTAAGACAAGGATTGACTAGGATTGGACATAATTTCATAGCAATCAGGACTGGATTGCCATTTTCTATTTTATGCAGTAACTCATGGCTCTACCAAGTGAAGTATGGTCAGGATGGCAGATGTCTTCTTCTTTCTGCAAGAGGCATTGTCTCCAAGTAGCCCTACCCTCTCATCTCAACAAAGCATGAGTTTTTGCATCTCCTGTCTGCACCAGGGAGATCACACTCTTCAATATGCCTCTAAGTGTGTGCAACCCTCCCCACCCTGGGAGAGATAGGTGGGCCATGGCCTTTCACCATTACCACTTCCTTATTGGGTCCTTTAGTGTCAGGGTCACTAACAGAATCTTGGACATCTGAGTCACACTTAAGAGTTCCATCCATCTCCACCATGGAGCCAAGCTTTTGTTTGCTGCAGTTGTTCCTGGTACTAACACACTTTCATTTCCTGTACTTCAGGAATATAGAAATGAGGCTCATTTTTATTTTTTGGGTCCTGGTGCTCCACCAATCAGTTTTTTAAATACTTATTTTTCCACTGAGAGTTAGGGTACAGCATATCCAAGCAGTTATTATGAAGTTCATGCAGCTTCATAATGAACCTCCCTGTATTTTTAAGATATTTTCTCCCATGTTGTCTGTCAAAAGTTCAAATATTATTACATAGTTACTGTGTTCTGTTGTAGCCTTTGTTTTCTGCAGTCCGGTGAAAATAAGTTTTGTGTCAGGCTGCCCCATTCTGAAAAATGTTATACCCTGAATGTTAAATCGAGCAACTGTATTTTTTTGCCAAACAGAGAACCATAACAAAACATACAGAAACCCTGCATTCTGTATGTTCATGCAACTTTGTTGTATTTGTTGATGTCCTTACATTCACCGCTGTAGTATTCCTTACTAATGAGGATTCCCTGCCGTGAAGCCCTCCGTCCGGCCAGTTTACAAAAGTTCCATTGCTTTAAGGTATGCTGAACATCACCTGCTTACTTAGGTAGGACATAAAGGTGATGTTCCGGTATACCATCCTCAGAACTTTTTTGCGGCAAGTCTGAATGCTGTTTTAACTGCTGGTCTGTTGCGTACATCCATTTTGTTTACCATTTTTCTGTGCTTGCTCCTGTTTGCCGGAGTCCACACAGTTGCTGATAAGTACCCAGTTGGGTTTTTGGTTACTTTTTCTGTTTTGTTTAGTGCTGTTTGAAGTTAATGACATCCAGGAAGGGTAAATGCCAGTGTGAGAGACTGATTCCCCATAAAGACTGTCACAATAAATGTCTTTTCTGCCTTGGTGCTGTTCACGACCATATGTCTTGTTCAATTTGTCAGGTGTTTGTCCCCAAAACTCTTCATAGTAGGCTTTCTTCCCTTTTCTTGTACCTTGAGAACCAGCAGCTTCAGCTTCTTGCTGCAGGTACTATGGATGGAACTTCCTGCCCTGAAGGTCAGCTGTCTGGGAGAAAAAGGTGCATAAGGTGAGGCTGGAATCTTCCGCTGTCCAGCCTCAGATGGGTGTTTCTCCTGAGGTTATTATGCACCTGGAGGCTCACCTGGTTGTTTTGTCAGATTCTTCTACTGTGTCTGGGTTGGAGACTGGTGAGGATTTGGCAGGCAGCACATCAGACGAGGCTTTGCAGGCATCCATTTTGGGCATTCAGAGGGAACCATGGTTGACTATTTCTGAGGGGTCTAATGGGTTTCCACTGTTTCTCTTTTGGGAAGAGGTTCCTACGGTGGTTGGGGAATGCCGTCCTGAGTCTGGGCCTTCTTAGGTTTCCAGGATGGCTGTACCTTTGAAGAAGAAACAGAAAACTAACCATGTCTCTTCTCCTCCTAGGGATCCACAAAGTGAGTGGCATGCCTTTACTCAGGGGTTATTTAATGCTTTACTGTTGTTGCAGTCTCCACAAGGGGTTTCAGTTCCTGCTCCTCCTTGGTCTGCCTCTGTCCCTAAAAGGCCCAGAGAATTCAGTTCTTCTGAGGTGGATTCTGATGATGACTCATAGGTTCATATGTTCATAGGTTGGTACTAGGCTATCGGCCCTAGGGTCTATGCAAGCCTAGCCATAACAATTCTCTGGATATTTCTTCCCACAATATTTACTTCTCTGGACCCCTGTCTAGCAGGGCGACTGACATGATCCCCGGGGTGAATTTCCTATCTCCCATCCAATCATCAAGGTTCCTTTTGAAGAGGGCCAAGGAGGCGCTCTGCTTGACATGTATGGGCAGTCTATTCCAGAGTATGAGGAGTCTCTGGGTCAGGAACCTATCCCTCCAGCATGTTTTGTTCATTGTGATGACAAGGTTTAGATCCCTGGAGCATGTGGCTCTGAGGGACTGGGATTTCTTTAAGTGGAGCATGTCCAAAAGCTCAGGGTTTGACATGGCCTTGTATGTTAAGCAGAGATTGCCTCTGAGTAGACGATATGCCACAGAGTATAGCTGTAAGCTGTAATAAGCTCCCTTGCTTATTCTGCCCAGATTCCTTCTCCTTTAGACTACGGGTCTGAGAAGGAGGAATCTCATACTCCTGATAATCCCTCTGAGGAAATTTCTTTTGTGGACATGATCTCTAGGATGATGGACTTTAAGTGGGATTGTGCCCAGGTTTCAGATATACTATGAGTTACTATAAATAGAATCTCCTAAACCTGCGGCCATTCCTCCTGTCTTGCCTGCTTTATTGGATGTTTTTTCTTTGCCTATAAAGTGCCAGATTCTTCTCCCCTTGCTCTCAGGAAGTCTGAGATTTTACAGGGTGCCTGAGGATTGTTCCTTTTTTGTTTAAATGTCCTGCTGTTGACCACTCTGTGGTGTGTGTAGCTTCTGATAAGCCGTCTCAATTGTTTCCTTCGTCCATATTACTGCCTTCTGACAAGGACAGTAGGACCACAGATAGGCTGAGTAAGAAATTCTATACTTCCTCTCCCCTGACTTTTAGGGCTGTTAATTATCAGACCCATATTTCTCGGTATGTCTTGGCTCTTCTTTCTCAGGCCTGTCAGGTTCTTTTTGATCTTCCAGACTCTGATGGTAAATCTTCTGCTCTTTCTTTGCTTGGGGCTTCCTCTCAGGTAGTTCGTCATTCTATTAAGTGTAGTTATTATACTGCGGATGCCTCTTCAAGGGCTGCTGCTTCTGGCTGGGTTCTGAGGAGATACTTCTGGCTTCAGCTTCAACCTTTGCCTGATGATATTAAGGCTAAGTTGCTGGATGCTCCTCTGGATAATACTCTTGTTTGGTAAAGCAACTGCTGGTTTATTTAAGTCTCTTCAGGACAAGGGGAAGGCTTTACAGGAGCTTAAGCATGTCTTTGTTTCTCCTGTCCAAAATGAAGAATGTATGGTACTCCACGACAATCGAAGCAGACCCAAAAAATAGAAAACTGAAAACATTTTATTTCACAAGATCAAGTAAGCGCTTTCGCTTTTGCATGAACACTTCATCAGAATTTTGATTGTCGTGGAGTACCATACATTCTTCATTTTGGACTGTTTTTACTTTGTTTGGAGGTACCTTACCCATTTGGTATTTCTTTTTCTGTATTTTGTTTCTCCGGTGCCTAAATTTCAATGGAACTATCTTTCTAAGCCAGCCTTTGTTCGTAGGCAGTCTCGCCCTCCCTCTAAAGGTAGAAAGGGTAGTAAATGTACTCCTCCTGCTAAAGCCACTCAGACTGCAGGGATTCTTAAGCCTTCCTTTCCTGCCAGACCAGGTACTGTCTGACTATCCACCCATTCCCAGTCACATTCCTCTGTCTCTTTGCCTTTTCCACTCTCTCTTCCTGTTTGGCTCCAGATCACCCAGGATTCTTGGGTTTTGTCAACCATTCATCAAGGGTACTTCATGGTCTGGATTTTCCATCCTTCTTTTATGGGCATTCCTCATCCTCCTTGGGAACAGCTTCCTTTTTTCCCAGAGGTTTTTAGGACCTTTTGTCTCAGGGTACTATTCAAGAAGTGCCTGTGTCCCAAAGGGGAAAAGGGTTTTATTTCAGAATGTTTCTAGTGCCTAGAAAAGAAGGTACTTGGAGGCCTATTCTAGACCTCTCCCATCTGAACACCTTTCTTAAGGTTCCTTCTTTTCAGATGTTGGCTCTTCAGTCCCTTTGTCCTCTCTTGCTCCATCAGGCCTTTCTGGTGTCTCTGGACCTCAAGGATGCTTATCTCCATATTCTGATCCATCCTCTTTTCAGGAGATTTTTGCATTTTTCTGTTGCTTCTTTGCACTTTCAGTTCTGTGCTTTGCCCTTTGGCCTTTCTACTGCTCCAAGGGTGTTCACCAAATGCCTCGCTCCTGTGATTGCCTTTTGCAGGCTTCAAGAGATCCAAATCTTTTCTTGCTTGGATGATCTGCTGATTCAGGCATCTTCTCCAGAGGTCCTTTTGCAAAATCTTCATTTTACCATTTCTCTTCTTCAGAGCCTGGGGTTCACAATAAACTTCAACAAGTCTTCCCTGACTCCTTCTATAGATCATGTCTTTCTGGGTTGCAGGTTTCAAACCGTGCCAATGCTGGCATCCCTGCCTCTTCTAAAGGCAATAACTCATATTTTTTTCTTTCAAACTCTTCTTCCCAGGCCTCCCTTTCTGCCAGGGAGTTTCTGAGAGCTCTGGGGTTCATGGCTTCCACAATTCCAAATCTTCCTCTGGCTAGTCTCCACATGAGGAAGTTCCAGTGGTTTCTGAAGTCGGTGTGGCTTCAGCATGCACATCCTCTTGACTTTTCTGTTCTTCTTCCATGTCTCAAGGTCGAACTTTTGTGGTGGAGTCAGCAGTTGTCTCTGAATCCAGGATTCCCACTTCAGCCTCCGCTTCCTTCTCAGGCTCTGTTCATGGACACTTGAGATGTGGGATGGGGAGCAACGTTTGGCTTCCTGAAGGTTCAGGGAGTGTGGTTGCCTTGTCAGCAGAAGGAGCACATCTACATCAAAGAGATGAGGGCTCTCCTGCTGGCTCATCAGGCCTTTCAGCTTCTCTTCTCTTCTCTTCTCTTCTCTTCTCTTCTCTTCTCTGCAGGGCCACTCAAGATATTCATGGACAATATCACAGTCATGTTGTATATCAACAAACAGGGGGGTACGAGATCCTACTGCCTTTGCCAGCTGGCACTTCTGGTATGGGATCTGGCTAGCCAATCTCATATGACTCTTCAGACAGTTTACATTCCTTCAGATCAGAACATTGCAGCAGACAATCTGAGCAGGACCTTCACTCAATCTCATGAATGGATGCTTCACAGGGGTGTGTTTCTGGACATTTTCACCACTGGGTACTCCTCAAGTAGATCTCTTTGCCTCCCCTTTGAACAAATAACTTCCTCTGTTTTGTGCCAGAGTCCCAGGTCCTCTGGTCTCGAAGGTGGATGCCCTCTCATTTTCTTGGAAGAGGATGTTTCTTTATGCATTCCCTCCCGTTCCTCTCATTCCGAGAGTCCTTTTCAAGATTCAACGGGGTGCTCCCAAAATCTTGTTGGTGACTCCCTTTTGGCCGCAACAGCACTGGTTCCCTCTACTTCTACATCTCGCCAGGGGCAATCATCACAAGTTATCTCACAGGTGGTCTCCTCACACAAGATGAGGGGTCTCTCATCCATCCCCACCTGTCCACGCTTCAACTGACACTGTGGCCAATAGGATTTTGATTTCTCATAGACAACTTTTTTCTGAGGACGTGCTGCAGGTCCTGCAGGAGGCCAGGAATCCTACTTATCTAAATGGAAGAGATTTTCTATTTGGTGTCTTTCTCGTGACCTTGACCCACTTTCTGTGGATGTACCTTTGGTTCTTTCTTATTTGTGTGAGTTGCTCAATGCTGGTTTGGCTTATTCTATTAAGGCCCACTTATCAGCTCTTTCTGCTTGTCTGCCTTTAACTCCCCCATTAGCTTCTAGATTTGAAGCTAAGCAGTTTCTAAACAGTGTCCTTAATATTAGATCTCCCAGGAAGCCTATTCCTCCTCCCTGGGATCTTAATTTTGTTCTGGAAAAATTGACTCAGACTCCTTGTGAGCCTGCTGTTTCAGCTTCCTTGCAATATTGTTCTTGGAAGACAGTTCTTTTGTTAGTTCTTACTTCTGCCAGACAGGTGCCTGCGTTTCAAGCCCTTATGGCTTGTCCACCTTTTTTGACATTTCATGAGGACAGGGTGTCCTTGTGTACTAATCCTTCTTTTATCCCCAAGGTGGTTAATGAGTTGTCAGTCTATTAATTTGCCTACCTTTTTTCTCTCTCCACAATCTGAAAGTGAGAGGATGCTACATACTTTAGATGTGCAGACAGCTTAGATTTTATTTGGATAAAACTAAAGCTATCTGAAAGTCTGACCAGTTATTTGTTTCTTTTCATCCTAGATCTTTGGGTTTGCCTGTTTCCAAGCAAACTATTTCCACTTGCTATTTCCTTTTGTTACACTCTTCATGGTGGGAGCCTTCCTCCTTCTATTAAGGGTCATTCCACTAGAGCTGTGGCTTCTTCTGGTGTTTTTGTCAAAGGCGTAGATGCTAATTCTATTCTTGAAGCTGCTACCTGGACTTCTGTGCATACCTTTACCAAACATTATCAGTTGGATGGTATCTCCAGATCCAGAGCTGGTTTTGCTGCTGTCATTCTTCATGGCTTCTTGGAGGGCTCTGCTGCTTCCTCCTCCCAGGTTTCTTCTTGAGCTTTTGCACTCTCCCATTAGTAAGGAATACTGCAACGGTGAATGTAAGGACATAGTACAGTTGTGTAAAATCTTACCATAATGGTAGATGTCCTTGCCTTCACCTCTGCAGTATTCACTCCCTCCCTCCATCTCCCTGGTCTTTTTCCCTTCCTGGCTGTGCAGATTCTCTTTGGTTTTCCTTGGACTGCTGTTCCTTCTGGGGCAATCTGTTCTGAGGATGGTACACCTGAACATCATCTTTATGCCCTACCTTATGCAAGGAGTAAGCAGGTGATGTTCAGCATACCTTAAAGCAACATAAATCTTTTGTAAATTGGCTGGACGGAGGGCTTCACGGCAGGGAATCCCCATTATTAAGGAGTACTGCAACAGTGAAGGCAAGGACATCTACTGTTATGGTAAGATTTTACACAACTGTACTTTTCTGTTTTAACTTTTCATTCATTATATCAATTTTATCCATTTCAAGACTGTGGGTGAAATGGACTCTGTTCTGTCACTCAGTAACAAAACTGTGTCTCAAACCAGAGAAACTACTGCAGTATGAAATGCCAGTCTATCACAAGACACCCTCCACACACATGCTCACAAACATGCTCATCATACCTCACATGACTACACGTGTTGAAAGATCCTCATTTCAGATGCAGCATGCATCTGGGATTTGGGAGAAATTGAAGTACCCCGATAAATCCCATATCAACAAATGGAAGACATGCAGAGTCCACACACGTGGCACCCAACTCAAGACCAGAACTGGAGACCCAAGCATCATAAAGCAACACTAACCACCACACCATTCTGTTGTCTTGTTCTAGTTCTGCTGATCAAAAATTAAATAAAATTAAAAGCTCTTATTCCATCATAACTTGATGTACAGCAAACATATTTCCCCTTCTAATGTATTACCTCTGCCAGGCTATCAACAGAGCTTTATTTTGAGGTGGAAGCACTATGATTTCTTCAAGTTTCACCTGCACTGTCTGTTGTAAGACTACAGCCCTGCACAGTAAGTCATCCTTGACTCAAAGTAACTTGAAATAACATGTTTTTATATGTTTTGGTAAACTGGTACTCTGTGTAGTAGGCCCATAGTCTGTCTTTGTCAGAATACAAGAATCTATCTTTTGGTTTAGTTTTAAACATAAACAATTACCATTCAGAACAGAAACAAAAGAGAAAAAATAGTGAAGGTTAAGGAAAAGTTTGGCAAAATGAGGTACAAAATGAATAAATCAAGTATACTTTGCAGAGTTAACTACATTGTGCCAAATGTTTTATGCCATTGCACATTCCCTACTAGGACAGTATTCCATAACTGAAAAAAGTAAATCAAAATATTTCTTACCACTAAATATTAATAACATAATCTATCTTACTACTCTAAGCGTGGTAATTTATATCAATAACATGGAAGTGTATTCTGACAAAGACGTTAGAAAGGTAAATGGTTTGTGCCATCTTAATGCTCTTGGTGTTCTGATCTTTAGTATACATAGCCTGCACAAAATGTTTCAGTGAAGCTGAAATATTTTAATGAATTCATAATATGAAAATAAAAATCAAAAACAAAACACAAAATCATCTCATTTTGCTGAAATGTATACAACTCAGTAACTCATTTACCTCAGGTGTATTAAAACATGGACTTATAGGTTCATAGGTTCAAAGGTAAGTACTAGACTATCTGCCCTTGCTGGCCATTTTAAACCTAGCCAGTTTCCATTTTTGTGCTCAGTTTAGCCTATTTGGTTAGAGATTGGCCTTACACATGTCATGGTCAATAATTATACATCACACCTAATTAGAATAACTGGGGATCATACCATAAATAATTTGAGGGGAATCATGCATGGGATAAATCATTTAGGAGTTGCCTTTGTCCATTAGTAGTATGGGGGCAGTCCTGGAGTAAATTTTCTGTTTCTCATCCATAGATCCAAGT
Source organism: Protopterus annectens (assembly GCF_019279795.1). Classification (NCBI taxonomy): domain Eukaryota; kingdom Metazoa; phylum Chordata; order Ceratodontiformes; family Protopteridae; genus Protopterus; species Protopterus annectens. Next base: position 1,368,461,230 of record NC_056731.1, read on the forward strand.
TGTGCTTGAATATGAACAGGGATGAACTTTGTTTTATGTGGATAGTGAGTCTGTTCTAGAGCACTGGTATCCTCTGCAATATACCTGTTCCTCCAAACCATTGTGTTGATGTTGAGAAGTTGGGTATATCCTTAGACTGAGTATTTCTGATGCCATTTGACTAGGTGATGTGCAGTAAATCCATCAGTATTGGGTTGAAGGATACCTTGAATGCCAGACACAGGTCACCTCTAAGCAGTCTATAGGACACTGAGTATACTGATAGGGCTTTGTTCTTTGCTTTCTTTTTACTTTTTGGGATCTTACTTCATCCTTTGGGATGATTCAGACTCCTTTTCTTCCACAGAACTCCCTATAACATAGGCTTGCTCATTTGACACTGCTGTTTTTTTCAAATTTTAAAGTAGCGTAGTCTATTTTAACTGATCAATTGCGGGACTGCTATTGCTGCCGGCAGGTCAGGATTATCATAATGTGGAACTACAACAGAGACAGACTGAGTCAAGCAAACAGGTTGCCAAGGTTATCTGGCTGCTTTATGTATTTACCTTAAAGCAGGTGATTCTTGCTTTTCTTTCTTTCATTGTAATTGGTGTTGTAGGTAGCAATTATTTTCAATTCCATTGGTAAACTAATAATAACATATATCAGATGTCTGCTCTTGTAGACAGAAGTGTTTTATATCAGTAAATCACTTTTTCATTCATACAATGGAAATTCATTTTTTTTCTTCTTTACTGAAAAAAGGACTCAGACTATGAAGAATGTATTCAAGTGCCTTGAGAAGGTGTGTGTGTTAATGACTCATTCCATCTTAAAATATTTCCAATAAGCTTTAAAGTGGTGCAGCCAGAGATAAATAATGTAGCTACCTCATGGCACTTTCACACTGCAGTCAGTCCTGAATGTAATTTCAGAAATACCTTCCCAAGTTTAGCATCTGGGCATTAAACATCAAAAGAAATAAGATACAGTAAACAAATCTGCATTGCCATCATGTTCATTTAGCATGACAGATCCATAAAGATTTTTTTTCTTTTTCTGTAAGCTGTTTTCTGGATATGGAACAGCGGGTTGACATAATGGTGACTGCAATCTAATTAATATGCAAAGGCATGCAGCTGATGCATTCAGCTAGGTAACAGTATATTGAGTTTCCAATTTAAAGCAGTGTTGGGAATTGATGAAGGTAAAATCCCATTTCACCAGAAAGTACGAGCTGAATGTGAATGTTGCACTGACGTTCATTTGTGTTAACACTCGCCCATCTTCTGCACTGAAGATAATCAAAACAATACAAAGCAGTCTAACTTAATTATTTCTGTACCAGAATTCTTTGAAAAGCATACTATATGAGAAGAACAATGTGTGAATCATTTTGTTTAATCTCGCAAGCTAGCACTAAATGACTTTGATGATTAATCATTAATAGATGGGAAAGAATTATTGCATGTAAAGAGTTTTATATTTATCTAGCCCTTGAAAATGGTGGCCATACAAGATAACAGCACTAAATCAGAAAATTAAAACAACTTGTAATTCACTTCAAAGGAATTCATTTTTAAATGCATTTCATTCTCTGCAGTTTCAGTACTGCACTGGAATCTAAAGCAGTGTTTGAGTTATAATCTTCCCAAAGACCTGGAGTTTTGAATCCATTATGACTTGTATAAGCTTTCTATACTAGATTTATACAAGATATATTGGATATAATTTATGATTAAAAAAAAATATCCCTCTACATATCACCATTATGCCTCAAATGTGTGCAAAATATCCAGAAGTGCGTGCAATTTAGGAATAACTCCACTTTTGGCAGAGGGTGTGGCAGAGAGTACTAGAAAATCCTAGAATGTTACCCATGTAGCTACATGTCACAAGAAGTGAACATTCTCCCCTCTACCAGTACCTTGTTACCTGGATTGCCTCAGTTCCAGTATTATATCATCAGTCCATCAGTCCATCCATCCATCAATTCTTTCTTTTGATCACTCATTCTACAATTTTCCACTTAATCCATTGTAGGGATGTGGGGGAGCCAAAGCCTATCCAAGCACTCCATAATCACAAAGTACAGACAGACCAGCCAACAGAGAAAAAATGGATCACTTCAAACCAAAGGCTATTGTAATACATGCTATTTTTGAAATAAAACAACTTTATAAAGTACAACATCCACTTAATGCAAAATAATAGCTAAATAATGATCTAATCTGATATTTAAAATATTAACTTTCCTATAAACATTACACGTTTTGGGCTAGTTAACTTAAAAGTTATCACTCCTAATTTTGACTAAATAACATTTCTGACATTTCCACTATTGTAAATTTATCATTGATTCCAAATAAGATGGTGCAAGTTTCCTGTTTATTTGCCAAATATTTTAAATAGTTCAGACCCAAAAGCTTTCCAAATGTATGCAAATTGACTTTAAAAGTAAGGTCATTACTTTTGTGTTAAGCATGTAGTTTGGCAGGAAGTCTTGGCAAATGTTGACATCTTTTATTAAAGTAATTTTCTTACCCCTGTTTGCAGTAATTAGCAGATTTGGTTAGATATAGCCCATTTCTCATTTTTATACATATTCATAACTAAGTACTAGGCTAGCTGCCCTTGCAGACCATTTCAAACCAAGACAGTTTCCCTTTTTGTGCTTGAAATAATCTATCCCATATGGTTAGAAATTGGCTTTATCCATCCCATGGCCGATAATTACATGTTACCCCTAATTAGAATAATTAAGAATATATCATGGATAATTTGAGGAGACCCATGTATGGGATAAAGTATTTAGGAGTTGCCTCTGTCCATTAGTGGTACAGGTATAGTTCTGTGGTAAATGTTTTTGGGGTATCTATTCTGCAGCAGTGGCATCTTTTGCTCCAAGCCATTGTGTTGATGTTGCAGAAGAGGTTTAGATCCCTAGACCAAGTATTTCTGATGTAATTTAACTTGTTGATGTGCAGCGAATCCATCAGTAATGGGCTGGAGAATGCTTGCATGCCAGACAAAGCAGTCTGCAGCATACTGAGTATTGTGATAGGGTTTTGAGTTGATCCATGTAGGACATGCTGTTTAGGACTTGTATCCTTTTAGTAAGGTACCTCTATGGGCTTTGCAGTTGTTGCATATGTCTGGACAGAAAGGAGGCATTATATTCAATGAGTGGCCTAATGAGGACTGAGTAAAGGGGGGGACAATGACATCCCTAGATCTAGATACAATCTCTTTGTTTATAAACTGTGCAATATAGAAGGACTTTCTTTCAACAATGGACACTTGTTGGTAAAACATTAGGTAACTGTCCACATAAGTTAACAAACCTCAAACAACTGGATCAACTCTTGGGGTTGTTATCAATGTGACAGTTCCCTGGAATAAATGACTTCCCCAAGGATATAATAATGTATTTTTGACATTTAATTTCTGTCCATGATTTTGGTACCAGTTATTTATTTGGGACAAACCATCCTGCAGGATGGCTAAGTCATTTGGGGATTCAATGACTGCTCCTTGCTTGCAGTCATCTAAAAACTTAAGAGACCCCTTTGGTATTGTCTTTTACTTCAGAAAAGATGGATGGCAAACAGGAGAGGTCCTAGCACAGAGCCCTGGGGGGCTTCATTGGTGACTGTCTCTTTGTGGAGGTAGTTTCCCCTGCTTTGATTATCTGCATCCTATCTGTGAACAAGTTGACAATCCAGCAGGTGACACAGGGATTTATTCCCAGTTTATTTAGCTTTTCTACTATGTCTGAGTGGGGAATTGTTTCAAAAGCTTTTGCCAGGTTGAGGCATGCAATGTGTACTATTTTGCCTTCATCCATTGATTTGGTGACCTTTTCAAAATATCTACCAGGATGTGTAAGCACAACTTGCCCTTGAAGCCAAACTGAGATGGGTCCATGATTTGGAGGTTCCCTATGTCCTGATTGATTAAGTCCATGATAAGTCTTTCCATGGCTTTACATATGAAGCTGGTCAGCCTTATGGGTCTGTATGCCTGTGTCTGTGGAAGGTGCTCCCTTATACAGGGAAATTATAGTAGCTGTTCTTCATTCACTTAGTACCAAACTTGCATGGAGGGTGAGACCGAACAGTATTATTAGGGTTGTGGCTAAATTGTGATTAATGCTATTTAAGATGCATCCAATGATATTGTCAGGATCCAAAGATGCAGTAGCTTTAGCTTTTTATACAGTTTAGGGACTTGGCCTTGTGTGATAACTGGAGGCAAGACATTTTCAGGTGCATCTTGAGGGATAGTTAGAGCTAAATTTATTGTCCAGTATGTTCACTATATTTCAGCCTCAGTGTAAGTAACATTGTTTCCAATCAGCTCAGTACATTGCTGCACTGTGCTTTTGAAATTATGAACATTAGCTAGAAAACTGACTTGCTGTGTCTTTAGCTTGTCTAGCTATTTTAGCCTCAATCTTGGCTTTGGTGGGTTTTATTAAGCTCCTTTAGTTAAGCATTACTGTTTCAAGTAATTTGCAAGGGGTGACTTCCCAGAAAGGTATCTTGTTGGTGATACCAGAAATTCTCTGGAACCCTGGCTCATGACACCCATAAGAAATCCACAGAATCAGACAGAATCAAGCTGCTCATTTGCACAACTGTGCAGTATTGCAGATCTGAAACATTTCTGTGTGACTGTGTTACTGAAGGAATGCTTTTTCTGTCATATTTATCAGGTAGTATCCTGCAGAACAAGCCTATCATGTGTGAAAATGCTGTGTGTGTGTGTGAAATGTTACACAGTATTATACCAAGGAAGCAGTTACAGCATGGTGGACTCCTGCAGGGGCAGCAGTTCCTACTGCAGTAGGTAGTGGAGGCTGAGTCAGACAAGAAATAAGAGGAGGAGTCAGCAGCAGTGGATGATCATGTCAGATGAAGGTTTGCACAATATGTCATGGCACTAGCAAAGAGGCAGAACACAGCACCCAGCTGGAAACTATTTGAAATGCAGGGACTCACACAGCACCAAGCTGGAAACTATTTGAAATGCAGGGACTCACTAAAGTGTGTCCTAAACCTCAACACTGAATGACCGAATCTGAGATGGCCATTTCTCTGAATTTTCCCTTTTCTCCAAGATATAGCAGTCTTGGAGTTGGTATATATATAAGTTCAGAATGTGAGGCTCGCCCTCCACATCATGGATTGCAGGGGTGCTTGCCCTCCCTTCAGAAAAGAAGTTTAAAGGAGAAGACCAATCTTTAAGATTCACTCTTTTCTAGGGTTTTTCATTTTGTATGGTTTCTTGGCACTTGGCATTTCGAGTGCAAGCATTGCAATAGTGAGCCCACATAGATTCACAACATAGTATACAAGATTTAGGAGGCAGATATACTACAGTAAACATTATTCATGCAAAACCACCTCTAGACTGTGCTTGACCATGAATAGGCTGGCCAAGCTTTACATCAGGCATAGTCAATTCAAGTAACAATCTTCAAAGGGCAGGACACAGCAGTCATCATTTTGTAGGTGGAGGGAATACAGGAGTGCATGTCTTTGCCTGGGAAGTACGTGAGTGTGCACATTGAGGAGTATGAAAATATAAAGTGCACGTATGTGAAGTTCCAGTACTGGTAATGTGGATTAATTCTGAAAAGCTCCAGGGTCAGTGAAGGTGTGCAATGTGCTGAGGCTGTGGTGATGGTGATGTGAGTGTAGGGTCTGCAGGGACAGCCACTCGTGCACTCTCCCATCCATGAGAACTGTCAGTGCTAGGAGTCCTACTGGATGTAACTTGGCCCTGTCTAGATGCTGGTTTACTGCATGACCTTGAGCAATGTCACTTAGGAGAACTGCCAGCATGACAATGGGCACAACCATAGGAATGGCCTGTACAGGGAATAGATACCTCCACAACAGATGTCGTTGTGGGTGTGCTAACATTATGGGGGGATCATGCTTATCCACAGCCATGTGGGCTAACATATGTTGATGTAGCTGATGATTTTCTCTAGGGATGGCCACTCACCCTTTGTAGGTGAACTAGAGAAGACAGCACAAGTTTCAGTGTCTGATTCCATCTAAGGAATCACACATATGAGACATGTATTTCCATAGATCATCATGTTCACCCTGGATCACCCACACTGTCTTTGTCATGGCTATAGTGGCACTACCGTGTGACTCCATGATGACCCTATAAATATATTGGTTTGCAGCCACTGACACACCAACCTCAGTGGGCAGGAAGTAATCATGTCTCCAGCAAGCGCCATTATCCACCTCCCCTCTTTGCCCATGAGTGATAAGAGCAGATTCAGATATCTGTCTACTGGGGGGCTTTCACACTTCCCTGAGCAATAGTTGTTACCATCATCCTGCCCCTACTCTGATGTCTTGGGTAGCCTGATTACCAACAGACAGAGACTGTGTCCATGGTCTCTGTTGGGGATGTGATGATCACAATCCCTGTAACCAGCACACACTCTGTACCCCCTGATTGTGCTACCTCATCCCTGCCATCATTATCAGAGGCTATAGATCATTCAGCTTCAGTCAGGGGCTGTTCCACAATGCTGGTGCCAGAAAATGAATGACTCGAAGGGGGCTTTTTAAGCTTAGCCATGCTTCTCAAATGTATTTGACAAGTTTGGATACCTCAGGATTATTTTAAGGGGTAAATGTAGGCTTTGGCATGGAGGTTTAATCATTTATAGGCTGTCTCAGTCTAATAGAGACATAGGTGCCGGATCAGGGATACATTACCAAATTCCCCATCCACTAATCCAAGTTATATTTGAATTGAGTTAAGGAAGAACTCTGCTTCATATGGATGGGAAGCCTGTTCCAGAAAAGGGGTAGTCAGTGAAGCAATGACATCCTTGGACCTAGATATCATACCCATGCTTAAAAGTTGTGCAACATAGAATGATTTCATCAATACAGAGTGACACATGATGGTTAAAGATCAGGTTACTGCCTACATGCAGTCTCAAATCCCTGACCACTGGGTTTGCTCTTAAGGGGGCATTATCAATGTGGTAGTTTCCAGAGGTATCCATCTTTCCAAAGGATAGCATTATGCATTTTTTGGCAATGAGTTTTAGCACCTGTCATTGGTTTGTGTCAGGTCTTTTTAGAGGGTATCTGTGTCTGTGGTGCATTCCATGAATGCACCTAATTTGCAATCATCTGCAAACATGGTTAGCTAGGAGCCCTTAAAGTTGACTTTGATTTTAGAGAAGTAGATACTAAAAAGGAGCAGCCCCAGCACTGAGTCTTGAGGAGCTTTGCTAGTTACTGGCCTTTCTGTAGAGGTAGGCTCCACTATCCTAATGTTTTGGGCTCTATCTTTTAGCCAACTGTCTATCCATTGGGTGATATAGAGGTTTATACCTAACTTTGTGAGTTTGTCTACAATGCCCAAGCTAGGTATTGTGTCAAATGCTTTGGCCACATTATGGTAGGCAGTATGCACCAGTTTTCCCTCATCCATTGCTTTTCTGACCTTCTTGAATAAGTCCACCAGGTTGAGTAAGCATTACCTGCCTTTGATGAAACCAAACTAAGTTAGATCCAGTGTCTAAAGACTTCCTATGTCATTGTTCTTCTTTTCCATGATAATTCTTTCCATATGTTTGCATATGAGACTAGTTTGTTGCTACTCAGGTCTGTGGATCCTAACTCTTGTGTAAAAATATTGTCTGAAGGTTAAAGTCAAATAGTGATACTAGTGGTCCTGATAGTTTATGTTTCATGCTACTAATGAGGCAGTCTGGGATATTATCACGGCCCATCTATGCAGTGTTCTTACCCTTGGAGAGTACATAGAGAACATATTCCCTAGTGATTGATTGTGGAGTTAGGTTAAGGGCATTTTCTGAGTGGTGTCTGGGGGGTATAAATGGGGCTAACTTTGTTGACCAGTACATTTGCTATTTCTCTCAGCTCAGTATAGGTGACTCCATTTACAATTAGTTTGGCATATTGTTGTGTATTCCCTTTGAGGCTGCAGACACAGTTGAAGAATGCCTTGTGATTGTCCTTGACTAGCAGGCTCTTTTTACATCAAATATGGCTTTAGTAGACTTGAGTTACTGCATGCTTAGATTGATGAGAGAGTTTTCACCTTGTTGGGTATTGCACTTCCTAATTTTTGCCAAGATTTTCTATATTTTGTTATACAACTTGTTGATGCTGGGATTCCACCAAGGTGGCTTTTTTTTGAGCTTATCCTGTACTTATTCCAGGTAGGTACATCTGTCTCTATGCAGCCACCAACACTTATAAAGAGTTTTTGTGAAAAATTCTGGATAGGCAGTGGCATTCTCAGGGGTTGGGGGGCTTGAGATTTTGCTATGGTGTCACTTAATAGTTGGAAGTTTGCCTTAGAATAATTCATGAAAGTTTCAGGGTTAGCTGGGGTCCTGGATTTTATTTTTTATTTCAAAGAGACAGCTTTATGGGGTGCAACATTCTCCCATGTTTGTGAGGGCCAGGTTAAGGATGCTAGCACCCCTATTGGGTGTACACACTAGCTGATTCAGGGTGTTCGTATTTACAAAGTCCAGGAATCTCTGGGCTTGCATGTTTAGGGTCATGCATGATTCATAGCTTGTTGTGGGGTAGTTAAAGCCATCCATGAGTATGGTGTTGGGTTGAAAGGGGAATGTGCCCACTATGTTTAAGTATATGCTATGGGTTTCCTGGGTCATAGAGGGGGACCTATGGCTTGTAAGGATATGGTATGGGACTTTGCCAATGGTAATCTGAACATGGAGAAGCTCAAGTACATTATATGTTTTGACCAGCTTTGTGGTGAATTTGTTTTTGATGTAAATTGAGACACCTTCATCTTTTGTCCATTTGTCTGCAGTAGCTAGTCTAAATGCATTGAAGGCATTGTATCCCTGCATTGCTGTGGTATTCTCCACAGTTTTAAACTATATCTCAGTCACTGCACAGATGTCTACATTCTCCAGGGTGAAGAGATCTTTGCAGGGTTTGGAGTTTCTTGTTTAGACTCCTTGCAATAAGCAGTAACACCTTTAGATTTTCTTGGGTTGGTTTGGCTATGTCAGAAGAGTTATCAGGTTGGCAATGCCTAAAAAAGTCACTATGGGAGTGGGCAAGGCTTTAGCCAATATTCAAAACCCTGTAGGGGAAGGATGCACACTATTCCTGGCAAAGCAGCATAATCTGTCAACCATGTCCTCCCAGGTTGACAAATATTGTACCTCCCTTCAAATTACATCAAAATCAAAGCAGTTATTACAGTCAATTATCTTCTGTTCGTATTGTGTCATCATCCTTGGAGTAAGTAGAATCCTGCTCATTGCTAGGTTCACACAAGTAAGGGACTCGGAGTCCAAGAGCTCCATCATGTCTCTCTTCCTGTAGTCCAGGGAGTTACATCTCTGGTTGTTTACACACACATGGACTATGTATTAGTAGTAGTAATTGGTCTCAGGATGTGATTGGAAGATAACTATTTTAAAAGGAGAGTTGTTTGTTTGCAGTAGTTATGCCTGATGAAGTAATGCAGTACTACGCAAAAGTGCTTACACATTTATTTATTCTTTTTTATTTAGTTTCCAATAAATGTCTTTGTTTTTATGCCGTGCTGGTCCTCTGCCTGTTTGTACGCATTGATATGACTGAGTCATACTGATAATTGTGGTTCAATGACCTGAGTGCATATGTGACTTGGTCCCTGACGACTCTCTCTCTCTCTCATAGCACCCAACAGATCAACAATGTGGACATGCACATCAAACTGGTCATTTTGTTTTTCATTAGCTACATTGGGAAGAAAAAGAGATATATAGGAAAATATGAAAGGAGTATACAGCAAAAAGAAGACAAAAATAGTAAACAATATGGAAGAGATGGTGTAGAGGGGTTTATTTTTGTTAGGATAGATCAAATTTTTATTTTTATAAAAGAAGGGTAGTTAAAAAAAATAATGAAGGATATTTTAGAGTGGGAAAAATCAATAATGGTAGGCAGGTGTGTACAAACAAATATGGAGCATAGATATACACAGATACGGGTGACACACATAAAATAGGTGGGTTGGACAGTGGATGAATCAGACACACAGACACAGAGCGGAGACAAGTGTTGATAAGGAGGGCTGAGCAATGAAAAAGTAGAGGCAATGATACAGAATGGAGAGGTAGCATTGTAAAAAGGTAGGTGGGCTGCTAGCAATGTTTTTTGCCCTACATACTCAGGTGGTTGATGTCCTAGGCTAGTTGCTCTGCCAGAGATCCATTTGAATGACTCAGCAAGTCTCTCCATAATACACTCCATGTTGCCATTGTGGGTGTACAGTTTCTGGTTGACTACAGCAGTCACAAACCTCTTTGGCTGACACCATATCACCATAGGTGATATCCCCTGCCCAGCTTCAGAAGTGGAGCATTCATCTCTCTGAGGGGATGAAACAAAAAGCACCATGGAATGCCTCTTATCATCATCTCAAGCATAGAAGCATTTACCCCCTCCCCAACAAACATTCCCACAGGTGACCAGTGACCCAGAGGCAGAAGCAGTAGCTAGCAAAGACTGAGATGAATGCAGCAACACAATCTCCTTGGTCCTGTATATCAGAGATATAGTGGGAAGTGACATTGTCGAGCGTAGCAGGCCAATGCACAAAACAGTCAGAGAGACATGGATCAAAACCATACATGCATACGTACATACATATATTTACACACACACACACACACACACACACACACACACACACACACACACACACACACACACACGCACATGCACACACACATAAACACACACACGCACACACATGCACACACACGCACGCGCACACACACACACACACATAAACACACGCACACACGCACACACACGCACACACACACACACACACGCACACACGCACACACGCACACACGCACACACACACACACACACACACACACACGTGCACACACACATGCACACACACATACACACACGCACACACACGCACACACACACACACACACACACACACACACACATATATATATATATATATATATATATATATATATATATATATATATATACATGAATGTATACTTAAGGTACAGCTCTGGCTACATCTGAAAATATGCCTCTCATGAGCGAAGCAGGACACAGTTTTGGCAGCTCAGAACATCAAAAGAATTAAGGTTGCCACCTTTAACTAGGAAAAAATGGAATGAAGTCACTCCCCGTGTACCACCATAACCTGATCTCTCTTTTCTTCCCACCCACTCCCCTCCCTTCCCATTTTGTGATGTAAATAAGTAGATTATGAGAGGAGGAACTTCTTATTTCCCTAGTATTGCATGTAACCTCAACACATTATTGATTTTTCTTTGTAAAAACAGAAAAAACAAAGTGTATTTTTATTAAATTATGGCATTCTGTTCATGTTACTAAACAGAATACCAGGGTTTGTACAGTGTTTTCCAGACTACCAGATAATCACTCTAATTTCTGTGCAGTCTGGAAAAAATGGATAGGTGACAAGCCTATTATGAATGCTTGCACAGTTCCCTTTTTTAATTTATCCAAATCTTTTGGGTATCTAATACCATGATGGGAATGGAACCCTTTGCTAAGTCAAAGTACAATTAAAGTTCATGAAATTAGTATTGTTTCAATCTTTGATGTCAGCCAAAAATGTTCTTCACAGCACCTGTAATGTACCCAGTAATTACTCCTTCTACAATTTGTACAGGGTTACATGTATTGGTAACATATCTAAATATGATTGTAGATTCTTTTCTATAAGACCCATTGCTCCTACTACTATTGGAACTGTCTGGGTATCTTTCTGCCACATTGCTCTCATTTCTGCCTGCAGATCATGATATTTTATAGCTTTGTGTCTCTCTGTATGCAAGACACTGTAGTCACTGGGTGTGATGATTTCAATGATCAGTGCTACTTTTGTCTTCTTTTCATGGACCACTATATCCAGTTTTCTAGCATCTATCTTTTGAACAGTTGCTAAAAGATGATTACATGTGATGTAAACTTTATCATTTTCTATGATGCTTTGTGGCTTATGTTTCCAGTGTTTTTCAGCCACTTCAGTACCATGTTTGCACAATCACCAGTGCAACAATCTTGCCACATTATTATGCCTTTCAGTATACAGTCCTTCAACCATTAGTATGTCACAACCAGCAATGAGGTGTTTGACTGTTTCCAATTCTGTTTTACAAAACCTACATTTGTCTGTTTCGCCCATATGTTCAATGGACTTTGTAAACCAACGTGTATGCAGCCCACTATCTTGGGCAACCAATATTAACCTTTAATCTCTTGACTTGAATTTGCCTCTTCTTAACCATTCCTGATTAACACGAGGTTCTTCCAGAGGTTTTCTATACTTGCAACAATATCTATGCATTTTCCACATTTCTTGCCATCTCATCCTTCACACATTTCTTTTTCAGCCATGTTGTATGACATTTCAGTCAGTGTCTATGAACTGCAAATTGAGGTCATCATCCATGGAGCAAGGGCATAGTCAGCATTACCTATGACACAGAGGGCACACTATTTGTATTTATTTATTTATGTAGTTGGTTAGTTATTTACATTTTTTTCAATATTGTATAACACTGATCCATGGACCAGTTGAAGGCTCAGCCCTGGGTTGAGATAAAAAGTAAAAATTTTGAAATAAACAGGTAGAACAGCATACTAAGAAACAGTAATTAAAAACAGCTGGGTAGGCAAAACATATAATGCTACCTCATCCATTTATATCATTCCTTATTTAATTGTTTATAACAGGCTATAGTAGTTATCAAATGTAGCAAAATATAACCAAAGCACCATCATGCAACAATTAATGAAGGAAAGCAGGTATGTTGTTGTGTCTTTTGGCTTTTCCCGGTTAGGGGTCGCAACATCAGAAATCCAGTCCGCTAATGATTGGCAGTAGATTTTTACGTGCCGAGTTGTCGGCCCTGACCCACAACCTTCAATGAAGGTACACCCATTCATGCATGACTCAACACAGAAGACGCTCTAGCTGAGAATCGAACAGGACAACGTCTTACTGTGAGGCGACAATGCTACCACAGCATCACCACCGCAGTTAAGGAAAGGAAAGGAGGTATGTGCAGGTGACATAATGTAGCTGATCAGAACAGAGGAAAGAGTTCTAATCTGTGAGACAGTTATAAAGATGAAGGAAAGTATCTGGCTTTAAAGAATGGTCAGTTAGAGGGGGGTTGGGTACTGAGGGTGTATGAAGGCATGTGGAAGAGGTGGGAGAGTAATAAAGTAGTGATAACTTCAGACAATTACCTTAAGGATTATAGTAAGCAAAGTGGAGTAAGATGTGCTAAGATGCTAATATAGTTGTAAGGAATTATGTAATTGTGTGATCTGGCCAGCACTGAACAGCACACAGCATATTTTTGCAGGTGCTCTTGAAGCTGAGACCTGAACTTTGTGTAAGTGGTGATATTTTTGGTGTTGGTAGACAGGGCTTCCCATATACTTATTTTCATATATGTATTTAAATCTATAGCTATATCTATCTTTCTGTATATATGGTGTCCATATATTGGGTCCATACTGATTAAAAATATAAAACACCAAATAAATCAATCTATAACTACCTAAATATGTTTAACTGGGACAAAGTACTGAGTTACTTGGATCCATTTCAGGATTAGCCCGGTAGCACTACCTTGTTATGAGATTTATTTAGCACCACATAGGATGCAAATGGAGGCTGTACTTTCACAGTATAGCCATATCAGCCATAGTCTGTAAATTCTGTGTCAAACCAAAAATGAAAAGAATCATAAGGAGGTAACCCCCCACATACCCTCACACTCCCACATTCCTTAATACACTAAGTCAGTAGGAGTTAAGATAAACCTCTATACCCCACACTGTTGAAATGATCTTGTCACATACTACTATTAGCAAAACAATGAATTAATAGATACAGCACTTAATTCATTTTTAATGAACAGTGAAACTAATGAACTAAATACCTCCCTATACTGTAAATAGTTATATACACACACACACACACACACACACACACACACACACACACACACACACACACACACACACACACACACACACAATATGTGTGTGCACATGTGCACATGCATGTATGTGTATGTATAGAGAGAGAGAGAATGGAATTATATACAGTTTGCATACTTTTTTGCCATCCAGTTCTGGGGTTATGCGTCTATAACAGCACAACATCCCCCATAAGCACCTAACATCGAAGTTCATGT
>NC_056731.1:1368480483-1368545483 GCF_019279795.1 Protopterus annectens
AAAATAAATTAAATTTTAAGACTTGTTTTTATTTTTATACGTAATTCTGAAGTGCATAAATAAACTTCTAAAGGAAATCCTAAACTTTGGTAGGCCTGAGTTGGACAGACTATACCCCATATATCTCAGAGATTGTGAACCATTTCTGTCTGCACTTTTTAGTCCTTAGTTAATACAAGATAAATTTCTCCACTTATGGAGACCAGTTTTATTAATTCCTGTACCCCAAGTTGCATTTCTGCAGCAGAGTCCACAGATCCATATGATTATTTCCTCCATTTCTAAACATCCTAGAAACTATCACCAAAAATGTAAAAAAAATAAATAAAAATCATTATTATAGCTATAGTCTTCTGTGCAATAAACAGCACATATTTTGTTGGACTACAGAACCACTGCGGCTGCCTTCTCCTGAGCTAACATTATATACAGAGTAATGCATGATGTGCAGAACACTCCTTGTTAATGTCGCCAAGGCCTTAGATTCCATTTCTCACCTTTTTCTTACTGCTTTACTAAAATACTGTCTGTATTCAGTGAATTCAAACTATTTAAACATGAACTTCTGGTAAAATCTTTTAAAAGAGACAATCAAGAATGTTCTCTGCAGATCAATATTCCTTCAAAAAGACTCTGTTTTAGGCTGACTACTAGGCACAATTTTCATTAAAGCATTGATAATGATATATACTGACATGTACATTTCACATTATGCAGAAAAACTTGCAAATTTCTGAAACTCCCTGACAAAGAATTGCAAAGTACAACTCGTTCATCACCTGTGAATTGAAAACATTTATTTATTTCAAGCAGGGCAAGCACCACTGAAAATGGAATGCCTATGTGGTTATTGTGCAACCACCTCAAACTTTTCTGAGGATGCTTAGAAAGATGAAACCCTGAATATGGCCCAGATGACCCAAATTTGATTAGCAGCTCAGGTGATGAACGATATAAAGGATGGCCTAGGAATGGGCATTCAGCCATCAAGCCTCAAACTTGGTAGTCCTCATTGGGGGTACATGGCAGTGTGCTCTTGCATGAAGATGCAAGTGACTAGTAAGCTACCCAAGGGAGGGAACAAGAACCATGCTAAATATGCTTTCATTGCCAGGATGCTGACAAAGGTATAAATCACTGCTGAGGCTATCAGCCTTTCCAGCCAGCTCTTACACTCACCATGGAACATCCAGGAGAGAGGAACAAATGAAGTCAGTCTAATAGGGGGAGACTGGATTGTCATCAGATGCAGCAACTAAAAACATTCTACTTCACATGCATGTAGGCAGCTCTTTAATGCACACTGCTTATACGCCTTGGTTCATTCTTCTCTGGATGCCACACAACCATACCGGTAACTTCTACAGCCACACATTAAACTCAACACATCTTGAATTATCCCTTAACTATATTCTTTTCCATTGTGTCCAAGTTTGTAATTACAGTTTCACGTGACTATGCATGATGCAGCTCAATAACACTAGTGATACAATAGTCCATTCCTCCTTCTTCATTCACTCTAGCAGCATCCCTTCTAATTTTGCACTTCTTGCATAGTTAATTTTGTATATTTCACACCAGCTTTCAGTTTGCCCATGTAGCTTATAAGACATAGTCATGTTTATCATTTAATTCAGTCCCAACTTGCCACAGACAAACAATCAAATGGTCTGTTCCTGATCATTCTGTGTTGTGTTCAACACGATTCCAGTAATATCTGTGTAAAGGGAAAATAATACTACTGATTCATGTTAAATGCTAGACTGAGTTTCCTGGATCCACAACAGAAAAATCACATTTCCTTAGGAATCTGCAAAAGCCCACTATTTTTTAATAAGGCACTGCCCTCATGTTGTGTAGAATGCAGAATCAAGCCAGTAAAGTTTAAATAAGCAAGTGGTATCCCAAACTATTTCATATTTCATTTTTTTTTTGAAAAATTAATTTTATTTCACACATATACGTATACACAAAAGTAATTGTATTTATCTAACACAATACAGAAATAGTGCAAAAGAAAAAAGATATAAAGCATCAAATACAGATTAAGAAGTGAATATGGCAACATAGTGTTTTGGAACATACAGTTTTTCATGGGTGGCTAACAATTGATACAAGAATTCATGACTGCATTATAATCCAGAAAAATAAGGTTTCAGGTGTATTGCTCTTCTTTTACTTTAACTGTGAATAATGTAATGTCCGACGGCAACATAAAAATTAGCACTATTAATCTGTGTTCTTTTTGCATTGAGCTGCTTCTGATCTTGCAGAAGAAGAGAGAAAAATGAGGCTGTAATGACACTTTGTAACCCTGAAACCCTCAGCAAGAAAATAATGTTGCTAAGCAAGGCTGTCAGTCATGAATAAGAACACTAGCACACTAAGGCAGCAAAATCTTTACTTTAAACTGTTGCACTGATCTGCTGATCTGCTAACAATGCTTCCCCTGCAGTATGTGCTTGGCCTACAAAAATTAATCTAGTATGTCTAAATGAAACTGTTTTTCTTGTTTGCAGATTTTATACAAAGCATTTTCCATCACTTGTGTTCCATACTTAGCAAGACAGAATGAGACGTACCATGAAAAGAAGTTATTACTTGGTAATTTTGCCCCTTTTCAAAGACACAGCATGCTATCCATTATCTGGCATCCATTACAATTACAGCAGCAGTTTAATTAATCACCATACCCTGCTTAGTACCATTGTAAGCCTGAATTCTGGGTAATGCTGTTGTTTACATTTCAGAGAGTGGCAACATTTCACTCTGTTTCACTACATTAAGCTGCTCAAATAAAGCAAACTGATATTGAAAAAGCTGGCCATCTACACGTCTTTCTTTTTACTTTTGTTAAGAAAAATAACTCCTCTCACAAGTGAAGGAATACAACTGTGAAATTAATAGTGATACCCCATTGTTTTTTTATTTTTTTTTATCTGAATAAAATCTTATCTAAATGCATTTCTGATGAATGATAAAAATAAGCATGCTTTAAGACTCTGGAGTAGTTTTGTCACTTGAAATGAAGTCTAATGGTTATTTAATAGGGTTGCAAGTGAAGAAAGATTGTCAGCATCTTCCCTTTAAGGGCTTGATGAATAAGGCTTGTGACAGCTGTTTAGAAATAAACATACATCCTCTGGTCTATACGAGGAGAGACCTGTTTGTAGATTAAATTTCTAAATTTCATTCATGAGGTTAGCCACGATTAGCTTTGGACTATTAAGGCCCAACTTTAGAGACCGCACAAGCAGGGAAATCCTTCAAACTGGACGATTATGACACAAAGCCCACTTTCAGAAGGACTGAATATTTATGACCCTGTCCATTGAAAACCTATCAACGTGTCACGGTGATTATCTGTCAGGGCAAGACCACATCATAGTCTTAAAAGAGCTGTGTAATCCTACTGATTTGAGGTATTTAAAGTAGGGGTGAAGTTCCAAACCATTTTTTTTCTGTGCTGTTACTCAACTGTTCTACTGTGCATGCTGGACCACAAACATCTGCTGTCAGTATTCCTGCTTTATGTATCCTGAATCAAAAATTGAACAGCTGAGGCACAGCTAACTGAATTATGTCTTTAGACATTGAGACTAATAGGAACTATTTGTTTTGTATTGTATGCTAGCTTTCTGGCTGTTCTAGACTCTGCATATATATTTGGATTTATCTTTCTCTATGTCTTATGCTTTGGCTGAAAAATACCTACAATAAAACACTTCACCTACCCAGTCAACAAATGTAAGACACACCAATTTTTATTATGCTGCTGTTCTCTTGAGACACTGACTTTCCTAGTTGCCTGTTACACTAAATTGTTGTTGCAGCCAGATATCTATCTAGTCAGTATGCCCTTTGAGGTCAAGCAATGGAGTACTATAAACTTCACACCCCATTTTTTCTCCTTAGACAAAAAAAATACATGTGTATGAGATACACTAAGGCAGCCTTATCCAGCAACTTCTTTGTAATGTGAGTGGAAAAGTAATTAACTAGAACCATGTTTATCACTCGTGCACCTTGAACTGTTAATATCAAACATAATGATTTAAGAAAAATGTCAGACAAAATGAGGAAGGCACTTGACAATGTTTTAAAACATTGATGCTGATTGACGTATAAAAACATAGCCCATGTTTATATTACACTGTCGAAAACTCAAACTGTCGACAGCATAATAATCGACACGAAAATGTCAAAACCCCTGAACATCAAACACACACAAAAAAAAAAAAACACCCAAACACAGCACAAATTGCTCTATGCAGAGGGGCAAGCCCCCCTGCACCCCCTACAACCCCTGCTACTTAAATATACCAACTCTGAGATCGCACTACATTGCAGTAAACAGAAATCTCCTCTTATGGAGATTTCCATTTACATGCATGATGACTTTCACTTTTGACATTTTGGTGCCGACAATATCAGCTTCGATATTGTCGGCCTTCGACAGAGTGAAGTAAACCCACATAGCCCTACTTTAAAAGCTGTGCCTGCAGATGGTCTGTTGTAATCAGTGTACTGTCCCAGTAAACAAATTAAATAAATAAATAAATAAGCTGAATATGATGTCTGCATTCTCACATCAGCTCTGTTTTCTACATGTTCACTAAATAAATAAGAAACAACAAAACAATATAGGTGTACCTGTATTTTTAAAGGTCATTTATCCCACTGTGCATTGTGTTCACATTTACAGCGCTTAAATCAATTCTGGTAATTAATTTAACACCTATTGGTCTATTTGTCATGCATGTCGTATAATTATGTATTATTTGTTTATTTATTCATTTATTTTAAAATGGAGTTAATTGCATAATAACCTGAAAACACAGCTGCTATTTTCACAGATGACTTAAGAAGTATAATCCAGTTATATGACGTGCCAATGCTGCGTGTTATATAGTTGCAGGTTGAAACAGTTTTATACAGCTCTTCCTTAGATCATTATCTACATTACTAGACAAATCTATAAGTCAGTGGATATTATTATTTGTAACAATTTTTTTTTTTGGTCAGTAAACTTTTGATGAAAAGGCAGTGTTAATTTTGATGAAGAGGCAGTGTTACCCATTTTTATTTATTTTTTTTTTATTTTACATTTGTTGACCAAGCTAGTCTAGCTGGATGCATGTCCATTTTCAGTAGAGGCCCGGGGAGAAAAGCTCCACTAACAGAATAGTAAAATTAGTAAAAAAAAGTAGTAAAAAACAATGCTAGTAGAACAGCCAACAAAAATATATCCGGGGAAAATTCCTAAACAAAGGTATTGCTAAAATGAGAGAAAAACATGTGTAGCATTGATATACACAAGACAGAATTTGTTAAGTCATTTACATAAGGGGGACTAACACTAATTATTTGAAACAATTTTTTTTTGAGTGATCGTCAACAGTAGAACAGCATAAATAGTAGGAGTTATATTCAAAAGAACAGTTGTGATACAAGAGGCAGTAAAAGTGTCAGTCATGGTTAGTACAAGGGCAGAGCCATTGGGAATTAAGGAAGGTTTTTAGATGCTTCTTGAAAAGGGGTGTGGAGGCCAGTAATGTAAGTTCACTTGGAAGCTTGTTCCAATTAGGACCAATAATGTTGGAGAACAAACAGTCCCCAGTTTTGTTGTGGGATTTATGGGAGGCCGCTAGGAGCTTGATGGCTAAATGCAAGGAAGAGAGGTTTTTATAAGGGCTAATAAGAGTGCAGAGTATGGTAGTATTCATGGGGTGATAGAAGATTTTGTGGGTGATGCTAAGTTGCTGTAGCAACAGTTGATTTTGTAATTCCAGCCAGCCAAGTTGTTTATGATTTATGCAATGGTGGGTGCGAAAAGGAGCTCCTGTGGCAAATCTGGCAATGTTGTTGTATGAAGGTACCAGTTTATTGATATTAAATTTAGATAAGTTGGTAAAAATTGGTGAGGCATAGAGAAGGGTAGACAACAGGTGTGTTTGTGCGATAGTAGCTCTAGCTGATGCAGTGAGGAAGGGTTTAAACCTATACAGAGATCCAAGTTTTCTATTGACTGACTTGATGGTTAAGTTAATATGAGAATCAAAGTTAAGATTATGATCTATTGTGACACCTAGATGTTTGGTAGTAGAGTCAGGGGATATTATTGTGCCATTGTTAGATACTATATTGAAGTCTAAAGTAGAGGATTTCTGTGTAGGTGTGAATAGTAATAATTTAGTTTTTTGGGGGTTAAGAAGGAGATAGTATTGATAGAACCAGTTTTCAGCTGCTGTAAATACTTTTTGGGTTGTAGTCTGTAGCTCTGCTGGAAATGAGTAATCTGCATATTGAATGCAGGTGGTTTGTGGAAGGGACATATTTAGATCATTAATAAAAAATAGAGAAAAGAAGTTGTCCAAGAATGGAACCTAGTGGGACTCCAATTTTAGTGGGAAGCTGAGAGGATATGTGATTGTCCCAAAGAACTGCTTGCCATCTATTTTCTAAGTAGGAATTGAACCACTGAATTGTCTGGGAGTCTAATGCCAGAGATTTAAGGATGTTTAGTAAGAGTTTATGGTTAACCATATCAAAGGCCTTGGAGAGGTGTAAGAAGAGAGCTGAGGACAGCAAGTTGTTATTACAATTTTTATTAATATGGTCTGTGAAGGATAAGAGTGCAGTAGTTGTTCTGTGATACGGTCTAAAACCGTGTTGGCAGTCAGCTAGGAGATTGTTTTGGAGAAGATGGTCGAGCAATTGCCGATGAATGCATCTTTCCATGATTTTAGCTAATGGAGAAAGTAGGGCTATAGAATGGAAGTCAAAGAGTTCATTAGAGTTACCCCCCCTTATGTAGATGAATGATATGAGAGACTTTCCAGAGGAATGGGATAAAGCCTTCAGTTATGGTTTGATGTATTAAAATGGAGATAGGATAGGCAAGTACTCCAGCTGCAATTTGCAGATACTCAGCTGGGAGGAGGTCAGCTGAGGGTGTACAGGGTTTAAGTTTCATAAGTAGGGTGTTGATGAGACATGTTGAGACTGGTTGCAATTTGAAAGTGGGGGGTTTATTGGTTAGAGAGTAAAGTTCCTGGGTGGTAGCAGGTGACAAGGTCTTGGCTAGGGATGTGACAGTGTCAGAAAAGAATTTGTTGAAAGTGTCAGCAATTTGGTTGGGTGTACTCTGAGGTTGGAAGGAGTAGGTGTTTTAGAATTTCCTGGATGTAGTAATTTGTTGATACCTGACCAGAATTTCTGAGGGTTTTGGTGTTGAGCTTGTTGGAATTTCAAATAATATTTTTTTTGTCTAGGAGTATTAATCTCTTTGTTTCATTTATAAGCTGCCTAAAGGTTTGGTGGTCAAACATGTTTTTAGTGATATGCCATTTAGTCCATGTTCTATTTCTCTGTAGCATTTTTTGCTTGGTCTCTTTGGTTAGCCATGGAGCAGGTTTTGCTCTGGTTTTAATAGACCGAGTGGGGGTGTGGTAGCTAAGAATTTGCAGGAATTTATTGTTGAAGTAGGAAATTGCCTCCTCAAGAGGTAAGTATTTTAGGGGAGACCAATTGCAAGCTTTGAGCTTTATTTTGAAGTTTGTTTGGTTGAAATATTTCTTATTCCTGGTTGTTCTGAAAATTGTATGGTTGGGATAGTTTTTTTTTGTCTGGTGATATAAGTGGATAAGTGGTCACTGATATCATCAGGTAGAATGTCAGTGGTATAAGCCAGGGGATTACTATTGACTAAAATCCAATCAAGTGTGCTCTGTTTGAAGCTGGATTTATTAATTCTAGTAGGGGAGGTAATGGATTGATTGAAGCCATAAAGGTTTATGTGAGAGGTTGGGTTGGGAGAAATGCAGCAATTCAAATCAATATTAAAGTCTCCTAGGAGAATAGTTTCCTGAGAGAAGGAAGTGGAGAGCTAGCTCAGTGTATTTTCAAGGGTATTGCCTGGGGGTGATATAACAGCAGATTATGTACATGGATTTGTTTGTATTAAGCTGTAGCTTGGTGATTAAGATTTCGGTGTTACTTGGTGAGGGTGGTTTGGTATCTAGTTAGGTAACCAGTAATTCAGTTTTGTAGAGTATTGCTACTCCACCACCCTTTTTGATTAGATGGTCAAGTCTGAGGATGTTATACCCGGGTGGGATTATATCATTATCCTTAGTTTCTGATTTAAGCCAGGTTTCAGTTAGGCATAAGATATCAAAGGAATGTAGATCTAGCAAGGCATGTAGTTGGGTGATTTTATTGTTTAAGCTGCAAATATTTAGGTGGGCTATATGGAGAGAGCTGGGTGTGGTGGTAGGATTTACAGAATTATCTTGATATAGTAGAAGGATGCTAGGGAGGTAATTGTTTGGGCCTGGGTTAGTGTGAATGTTGCCATATAGGAGTAGAAGCTGCTGTTGACTGTGTAAGTATTTGGAGAGTTTGGAAGAAATTGGGTAAAGTGTTTTTGTTTTGGAAATACCTGATATGTGTAGTTCTATGGAATTGAGGTATGAGGTAGGAAGATGAAGATGTTATGCTGCTGTGTGTTTGTGGGGCATATACAGAGTGAGGAGTAGTTTGCTTTACTATTAGCTGAGATTCAGTTAAGTTTCTGTTCTCATAGAGAGTGAGGGTGTATGAGACTAGAAGAGTGTTTAGGATTATGAAAGAGGAAAGTAGGTGAAGATATTTAGGAATGCCTGGTTTATGCATAGCAAGGGGTAAGCATGGTCCTAGAAACAAGGAGATAGTTGTGAGTGGAAATGGGGAGGCTAAATGAGTGGAGCAGTATCAGAGATGAATGGGATTATAGTAGTAAAGTGTGGGCAGAACTGTTAATTATGTAATAAGGTGGAGAGGGCTATTGGTAGATGTAAAAGGAGGTTGGGTTATTGTGCTATAAGGCTAGCAGCCCTGGCGTTGGGTGGGATATGGGGGTAGGGTAGGGGAAAGGAGTAAGCCCATAGGGCGAATGGAGCAGGTAGAGCAAAGGAAAAGGAAAACCAGAAAAAAGTAATCAGTCAGATTTTGTAAATATCTCTTATTATTGTTTGAATGTCAGCATGATGTGATCCTGCAAATGAATTTATTTGCAATCCTTATAAACAACTGATACAACAGTGAACGTCACAGCCTTAGAAACAGTTTTAAATTGGTGATGATGTGAGGTATTGTCAGCTATGCCAGGAGAAGTAGCGCAGTGGATGTGTAACATATGCCAGCATAGTTAGCTTGAGTTTTGTAAAGAATTGTATTTCATTTGTATATTAAACTGATTTATACAGGTGCTTGTGTTGAAAATGTATTTGTAAAGCTGCTTGTGTTAAACATGTACCAACAATGGGTCCTGCTAGAGAGAAAAGAAAGACACCTGTATGTTAGGCTGTATTGTAACTGTTCAAATGAATATATTGCAACAGAAGATACTGGAAGAGAAGAGAAGAGATTAATCTCAGTCTGGCTAACTTTGAAAAATAGTCTGAAATTAAATTACCTGGTTTAAGCCATAAAGATTGTATCTTACAGTACTGATTGCAGTCAGAGACAAATTGTCTGTGAAAACCAGGAGTAGGAATTCTACTGTATTGTTTTTAGCGGTGAACTAATTGCTACCTTGGTAGGGTGAACATTTTTGAAGTGGTTTTATAGCTTCCGGATACTATAACACATTTTAGCAAAGCTCTATATGTATGTATTATGACACATATATGCTAGATCCTGGTTCAGTTTCTAGTAAAAGGGGTAGTGTGGGAACCAGAGTCAGATGACCAGATGTATGTGATGTCATTCTGTAATCCAGCACTGAAATGATGTTTTAATATGAAATGAGACAGAAATCTTAGAGCAGTCTGTTTGTGAAACCTGGCAAAGAAAGACCGTTCACCCACGTCATCTTGCCTTGCTCTAGTAAGTGAATGAGGGGGCATTAATTCTTTAGCTCAAACGGGAAAAGCTAGTGAAATTAGTTAAGTATTGTTTTTCTGTCTCTGTGTGAACCTTTCCATCTGTATTATTTTTAATATTTCTTGTGATTGAAACTGTAGTGTTTATTTAAATAGATATTTAACATTTTCATGTTTCTTTATTATTTATTATAAAGTATATTTAAACTTTCATCATAGCTGATCTTTCAGAGAATATTTTAACCTTTGAGAGTACTTATATTTATTTGGTGACATTGTAGCTGCACCTGAAAGCCTTGCTGCATTGGGCAAACACTACCATTTGTATTAGTATTAATTTTACTCAGTATAATTGGATACCCTGGTAAGAGTCTTACAGTAGCTGGATTTGGAGTGTTTTGGTGGCAGTATCTACCTTATAGTCTGGGCAGAGAGGGCATATCTGGTAAATCTGCACCAGCCTTTCCCAGGTGTGTGCGTGAGCATGTGTGTGTGTGCGTGTGTGTGTGTGTGTGTGTGTGTGTGTGTGTGTGTGTGTGTGTGTGTGTGTGTGTGTGTGTGTGTGTGTGTGTGTGTATCTGAAAATCAAATAAAAGAGAGTGTGTGTGTCAGCTACTTGGAGCAGGGACACAGAGCACTAGTTTCACAGAGACGGTGGTGGAGGACTTGGCTTGGAACACTTGGCTGAGGACACAACTCTAGAGGTGTGTCACTGGGGAGTCTTATTTGGGGACCTGGAGAGAGAAAGAGAGAGAGAGGGAAACACAGCCACAGGACTGAGTGTGCTCCCTGTGAGCTCTTAAGGGAAATTGTACTTGGCGCAGACAGCTGTATCTGGAAATACTGTGTATATCTATTTTTGTTCCAAGTGAACACCCCCACCAATGTCAGTGGTGAGGATTGAGGCTCCTTACTCCCTCTCTCTCTCTCTCTCTCTCTCTCTCTCTCTCTCTCTATCTATCTCTAAATATACATATATTGCCCATACCTTACTTGGATAGAAGAACGTTTCTCTGTTCACCTGTGAATGAGGGGAGCTTTGAGCAACCTATCTGTCCCTGGAGGAGTGGGTCCAGTGCAGAAGTTAGTATTTTATTGGACATTTTGGGTTAATTTCTATCTTTTTCATTTCCCTTCTATAAAAACTGCATTTGCACAGTTTTGCACACTGGGCAGTGCCGGTTAGCTACGGTTAAATTATTCCTGGCTCCACTGAGTCTCCTCTTCAGTTTTTGCCTTGAAACTAGTCTTACTCTCAACCTAAGCACTCAAAAAGCATCTTACAGCCCAGCACTTGCTCAGACCTAATAGCAAGCACTAATATACCCTGACACTGATTTCCCAGCAGGGCAAGACTCTTTATTCACCCCTCATGAACCAAGCAACTAAGCAGCTCACACTACTATTCAGGCATGACCAAAGGGCAACTTCAGGTGCACTCTCCAGTCCAGCTGGTGAATCTGGGTGTCCTGAGGCAATGTTACAACTGCCTCATATACACAGACAACCCTCTCCTCCTACCACAAAACACTAACATATGCGAGAGATGCAATTATACAGCCAAACTGGAAGATAAGCTGTCTCCACCCAAGACTGGAACTGACAGTTAAGAGGAGAAGGTTAACACTTGCACCACAACTCCAGCCACACACAAACCTACTAAAACAGCACTGGCAAAAAATACACATAAATACACAAAATCATACTTGGAGGCTCTTAATAAAAACCTGCAAAAGCATCAGAGACCTCCAAAGCAGACACCCAAACAACCTGCACTTCCCGTCACAAACCAGATAAAACATAAAACACAAAATCAATGTGCTGCACAATCACAGCCCTTAAGGCGAAATAACATACCTAACACACTAGTAATAGGTGAATCTACATTCAGGCACACTGATGTCCCACTCATTAGGCTGGACAAGCAGATGGTTACTGTTAGCTGCCTGTCGGGATCCAGAATCCGCCACATAACACAAGCACTCAGGTCACTCCAGAACAAGTACAAATATGATTCTGTCATTGTTCATGTTGGTGTGAATGACCTGAGACATACCTCCCTGGACAACATGAAAATAGACATAGAAGAGCTCTCTAATCATGTAGCCCAGGCTGGTATGACCCTGACCCTGAGTAGCATCCTGCCCTCACCAAGAATGATACCTCAGTATAAAGAAAAAATGATCACTTTCAACAATTGGCTAAGCTTCTGGTGTCATTCAAAGAGGATCCAGTGTCTATCAGCCTGGGATGACAGCTTGCACCTGTCACCCCTATCCTTTCGAATACTGGCAAAGGCTCTTGCTGCCCCCATAGTGCCTTTTTTAGGCAAGACACAAAAGTCAAACCCACCTCTGTAAACAGCACAATTAACAAAAAACTAAAGGTTATGCTACTTAACACCAGGAGTTTAAATCTCAAAATGCATGAGCTCGAAGCACTCCTCGGTATGGAGAACGTCGACATCTGTGCAGTAACTGAAACCTGGTTCAAGGAGACCACCCAAGCACTACTGGGCTACAACTCATACCACACATTTCGACCACAGAACATGGACCGAAACACAAAAGGAGGGGGTGTATCTATATTCATCAAGGATACCTACACCTCCAGGTTAATGGTGCAGCATGATACCTCTGAGATCAGCCATGTGCAGCTAAGATCGTGCAAATCTGCAATGCAAAATGTGGCCTGCTACAGATCCCCCTCCATTATCCAGGACCACCACTCCACCTTTCTGGAGATACTTGAAACCATGAAGGTTCTACCAAACACCCTGATATTGGGCGATTTCAATTGCCCTACCATTCACTGGGAAAACTACTGGAGTACAAATTCCCAGGTCCAGCGCTTCCTGGAATTCATCAACTCAAATGCCCTGGATCAGCTGGTAAACTCCACTACCAGAGGTGAAAACATATTGGACCTGGTCATCACCAACATGGGCGACAGGTGTTCCACACTGGAGGTCAACCCATCACTGGTTAGATCAGACCATAAACTAATCACTTTGGATGTCCACACTCTACCACCACCCTAACTATGGAAACCACATTAAAAAACTTTTCTAAAGCAAACTTCACCTTACTTAAGACAGAGATGGTAAGTTTCACAGCCCCCACGCTAAAGGATAATGCTGCCCAAGATGCAGAAACCTTTACAAATGCACTCAATGAGCGCCTACATAGATGCATGGATCATGCCATACCTAGCAAAACCAAGACGCACTCCTCTAAGAGAAGGAAACCAGTTTGCTGGACCCCTGCAATAAACAGGCTATACAATAGAAGGAGGAAACTAGTTAAAAGAAAAGCAAATCCCAAGAAGGAAAGACATCCCTGATCAGTATCAGTAATAAACTGAGGTCCCTCATGAAATCATCCAAGGCTAACTCTGAAAGAAAAATAGCCAAGGATTCAAAAGATAACCACAAAGCCTTCCTTAGCTATGTTAAGAATTTAAGTGGCAACTCACAGATATGCACTGAACTAGTGCAAGATAGCACAAAATATACTGAACCTACTGATATTGCCAACATCCTGGCAGATAGATTCAGTGCAAACTTCACCCCCTCTCACCTCCAAAACGGCCCACAACAATACCAGAAAAGTGTAGTGTCCCAAAAATCACAGACGCACAGGTAAAAACAGCCCTTTTAAAAGCCAAAAACACAGCATCAGTGGGACCAGATGGTGTCCCAGGCTGTGTCTTGCACGAACTACAGAATGAACTAACCCCCCACCTAAACACGCTGTTCAACCTCAGCCTTTTCACAGGCTATGTGCCCATAGAATGGTGCACAGCAATGGTTATTCCTCTCCACAAAGGAGGAGCCACAACTGATCCTGGTAACTATCGCCCCATAAGCCTGACTAGCCTGGTCTACAAGGCAATGGAGCACATAGATTCATAGGTTAGTGCTAAGCTAACTGCCCTTGCGAGCCATTTTAAGCCTAGCCAGTTACCCCTTGTGAGACTCAAACCCTGCACCTTGTGTTTGTAAGGCAAACACCTTAACCATTAGGCCACCCTCCCAACCAGTATCATCATCATGGAACTCATTAACAAAGACATTGGGAACCTCCAAACACTTGACCCGACCCAGTTCAGCTTTGTTAAGGGTGGATCATGCCTACTAAACCTGGTTGACTTCTTTGAGACAGCCACCAAGGCCATAGACGAGGGAAAGGTGGTTCACACAGCCTACCTTGACCTTGCCAAGGCTTTTAACACCATTCCCCACTCAGGTATTACAGAAAAACTCACCAGCCTGAACATAAACCCCTACATCACGAGATGGGTTGCCAACTGGCTTACAGACAAAACTCACACGGTAAGAATAGTGGGCTCCAGGTCCGACTCTAAACCAGTCACAAGTGGTGTCCCGCAAGGCTCGGTCCTGGGACCCCTACTGTTCAGCATATACTTCTCAGAAGTACAGGCAAACACAGGAGGACTATGGCTAACCAAGTTCACCCATGACTGCAAACTGGGAGCCATAATTGACTCAACGGCTGACACGGACATCCTCCAAAAGGGCCTTACTGAGACAGACACCTAGTGTCAAAATCATGGCCTCATGCTAAATGCCAAAAAATGCATAGTCATCCCATTTGGGAAAAACAAAACACCCACAAATTACCACATAGGTGGCAGCCCCCTTAATACAGAAGAGGTAATAAGAGATCTGGGGACCCAGGTAGATAGCAATCTCTCCTTTGACAATCATATTGCCAAAGTAGTTAGGAAATCCTTCTATGTGGCCCATCTAATTACTAAAGGGTTTGCATCTAGAAATAAAGAGGTTATAGTGCCCCTCTGCTCATCACTCATTAGACCCATCATAGAGTACAATGCCCCATATGGGATGTACCTCACAAAACACTTCCAACAGCTGGAAAGACCACCAAAGTACCTCACCAAGAGGATTACTGGTCTCAAACATATGTCCTATGCAGCCTGACTGAAAAAACTCCGGCTGTACTCAGTGGCATATCACTTACTCAGAGGTGATCTCTGCCTGACTTACAAAGCCATGTCCAACTCAGAATTGATGGACATGCTCCACCTAAAGAAATCCAAGTCACTGCGAGCCATGTGCTCTAGTGAGCTAAACCTCGCCACAACAATAAATAGAACATGCTGGAGGGATAGATTCCTGTCACAGAGACTCCCCATGCTTTGGAACAAAATTCCAAATTACATCAGGCAGAGCCCCTCACTAACACTCTTTAAGAGAAACCTTGATGAGTGGACAGGTAACAGAAAATGTACCCCTGGGATCACTTCATTGGCTCTGCTTGACAGAGGATCATTTAATTAATCAATGGGGCAGCGAAAGCCAACACACTCTGGCTAGGCTTATAAATGCCCTCTGGCAGATAGCCTAGTACCTACATATGAACCTAGATATATATAAATATAGATATATATATATATATATATATATATATATATATATATATACCTATATCTTTATCTATCTGTGTGTGTGTGTATATATATATATATATATATATATATATACACACACATACACACATACAGGTTTTTGTGATATAAAAAAATGATACCACAATAAATGATTTCAAAACTTTTTCCACCTTTAATGTGACCTATAACCTATACAATTCAGTTGAAAAACAAACAAATCTGTTAGGGAAAAATATAAACAATAAAAAATGTACAATAAGCTTGTTGCATAAGTGTGCACACCTTAAACCAATACTTTGCTGAAGTACCTTTTGATTTAATTACAGCATACAGTCTTCTTGGGAAGGAGTCTATCAGCATGGCTCATCTTCACTTCGCAATATTTGCCCACTCTTTCTTGCAAAAGTACTCCAAATCTATCAGATTGCGAGGGCATCTCTTATGCATAGCCCTCTTCAGGTCACCACACAGATTTTCTATTGGATTTAGGTCTAGGCTCTGGCTGGGCCATTCCAAAACTTTAATTTTCTTCTGGTGAAGCCATTCTTTTGTTGATTTGGATGTATGCTTCAGGTCATTGTCATGTTGAAAGACGAGATTCCTTTTCATCTTCAGCTTTTTAGCAGACGCCTGAAGGTTTTAGGCCAAAAGTGACTAGTATTTGGAACTGTTCATAATTCCCTTCACCTCAACTAAAGCCCTAGTTCCAGCTGAAGAAAAGCAATCCCAAAGCATGATACTGCCACCACCATGCTTCACCATGGGGATGGTGTTCATTTGGTAATGCAGTGTTGTTTTTTTTGTGCCAAGCATACCTTTTGGAATTGTGGCCAAAAAGTTCAACCTTGTTCACATCAGACCATAACACATTTTCCCACATGGTCTTGGGAGACTTAATGTATTGTTTTGAAATTTTAGCTGGTCCTGGATGTTGTTCTGTGTAAGAAAAGGCTTCCATCTTGCAACCCTACCCCAGAACCCAGACATATGGAGAAGAAGGGAGATTGTTGTCACATGCAGTACACAACCAGTACTTGCCAGAAATTCCTGCAGCTCCTTCAGTGTTGTGTAGGTCTCTTGGCAGCTTTCCTGACCAGATTTTTTCTTGTCTTTTCAGCAATTTTGGAGGGATGTCCAGTTCTTTGCAATGTCACTGTTGTCCCATATTTTCTTCACTATTTGATGACTGTCTTCACTGTGTTCCATGGTATATTCAATGTTGTGGACATTTTTTTGTACCCTTCTCCTGAATGATACCTTTCGACAATGAGATCCATTTGATGCTTTGTAATCTCTCTGTGAACCATGGCTTTTGCTGTAGCAGGCAACTGAGTAAATGTCAAGAAAATCCTACTAGGACAGCTAAACTTTATTTGGGGTTAATCAGAGTCTCTTTAATTAATGGCAGATGTGTACCCAAGAAGACTGGATGCTGTAATTAAATCAAAAGGTGCTTCAACAAAATATTAGTTTAAGGGTGTGCATACTTATGCAACCAGCTTATTG
Source organism: Protopterus annectens (assembly GCF_019279795.1). Lineage (NCBI taxonomy): Eukaryota > Metazoa > Chordata > Ceratodontiformes > Protopteridae > Protopterus > Protopterus annectens. The sequence goes on from NC_056731.1 coordinate 1,368,497,289, forward strand.
TACGTTTTTAATTTTTTATATCTTTTCCCTTAACAGATTTGTTTGTTTTTCAATTGAATTGTACAGGTTATAGGTTGCATTAAAGGAGGGAACATTTTTGAAATGATTTATTGTGGTCTCATTTTTTTATATCGCAAAACCCTGGCATTTTAACAGGGGTGTATACACTTTTTATATCCACTGTGTGTATATATGTATGTATATATATATATATATATATATATATATATATACACACACACACATGTATATATATATATATATATATATATATATATATATATATATATATATATATATGGGTTCCCTATTTAATTTCAAAATACTGAAATCATGAAATGAAGTCTTGAAATCAACACCAGAGCACGAAATTCAAAATCCTGAAGTACGGAGATTTTGAATTAGCGCTTCTGGTGTTGTGGTGTGTGAATGGTAAGATGTGAGTTTGGGTATGTATGTATGTGTATGTGTGTTGGTTAGGGGCTTTAGTGTATGTCAGTATCTGTTTTGACTGTGATGTGCATGTGCGAGGTTGTGTACAATGTGTGGGAGTGAGTTACCTGTATGTGTCTGATTGTGCAATCTCGGAGTTAGTATATATAAGTAGGGGGGGGTGTGAGGGCGCAGCCTCCCACATGGGGGTGCAGGGAGGCTTGGCCCCCTGCTTATCTATAGTGTAGGATATTATTTTCGAGTTGGGGGGAAGTTGTGTGTATGTGTTTGTGTGTGCGGCATCTGTAGTGTACCGTCGGAATTTTGAAATTCGCGGTTTTAGGGCTTTGGTGTTTTGTGTGTTCGGCTACGTAATTTTGAAATGCTGAAATTCGGGATTTCAGTATTTCGAAATTACATAGTGAATATATATATATATATATATATATATATATATATATATATAGATATATATATATATATATATATATATATATATATATATATATATAAATAAATATATATATGCGGTGAAACCTGGTTTGTGGAAGAAGTGGCTGAACCTGTCTGCCATTAAACCTCTTTGCATGCTGCTTTCTGATATTCTGTGGTTATTTAGCCCTGATGATTGCTTATTTGAGTGCTGGAGCAATGTGTGGATTTAAATTTGAGCAGTTCCGAGCACCTTTTTTCATCAGGCACCATTCTTTGGTATTGTGGAGTATATATATATATATATATATATATATATATATATATATATAGATAGATAGATATAATATGTGATTATGCAAGATGGATATCAAACAGTGTGTCAAATGACAATTTGTTCAACAGTGTGGTGGTTGGATGAGGAATAGGAGTGATTACACTGATTGCCAACTGCAGTATTCTATAAAGGCAGAAAGTTCAAACAATTATGATTTTGGTAAATGGGACTACGGTGCAAGTGAGTACATGTGTTTTTGGGTTGACACACTAGAGTAATGAGTAGGTAAAGGGAAAGATTTTGTGGTGCATATATTTGTGTATGTCTGTGTGTGTGTGTGTGTGTGTGTGTGTGTGTGTGTGTGTGTGTGTGTGTGTGTGTGTGTGTGTGTGTGTGTGTGAGTGTCCACTGTTTACAGTTAGAGTAATGGCTAGGCTATGATTAATCATATATGGGTATCAATGTGTCGAGTAGGAATTTGTTTTTTAGTGTATGCTAGGTAAGTGGATAGAGATTTTGTGGTGTGTGTGTGTGTGTGTGTGTGTGTGTGTGTGTGTGTGTGTGTGTGTGTGTGTGTGTGCGTGTCTGTGTGTGTGTGTGTGTGTGTGTGTGTGTGTGTGTGTGTGTGCATGTGTGTGAATGCTTTGGCATGTATGTGTGTGAGTACTGGCTGATTAGGGTTAGAGTTTGGATTAGGTTAGGGGATAAACATACTGTGAGATGTTGTGTATATATGTGTCCACGTGTTGTGTAGTGGTAGCATAGGTTTGTAAACCTTTTTTTAATGATAAACAATCTCTAGGCTCAATACAAATCCTGTTCATATTGATTATTTAATTCCTATATTCCTTATATCTTTGTTTACATTGCTTTTTTATATGCATCTGCAGCTGTTATATTGCTTTAGTATATGTTTTTGCATCTGTTATATACCACTGCAAAATTGTATTTTTGCTTGCTATTTGTCTGTACTCTGTATTTTTCTGTTTGAGCCAGATCATAGCTGAAAAGGGTCATTGGACTAGTTCACTTACCTGGTTAGCAAATGTTAAATAAATAAAATAAATATAAAATGTGGGGGTAAATACTCAACCTGTAAAAGATGGCATTGATCAAAGAAATATATCAGTTTTAATAAATGATGCTGTGAAATAATAAAGAACACTATACCATATCTCTTTTTAAGAATCTAATTTACTTGTAAGACAAGATTAAAATTGAACTACAGATGATGGAGCTACTTAAACTGTTATACCAAATTCACTGAAATATTAATCACGTGCATTCTATATTTTATTATAAATTATTAACATCAAAAACGTTTTTTGTTCACAACAAAAATGTACCCACCTAAAACCTATCACATTTTCACCTACATTATAAAAATGTCACAAATCATTGCTGCAATAAACTATAAACATATTAAAACAAGACAAAATTCCCAAACTCAACATAAAGTTATTGATTACCACAATATATATACCATCCATAAAGGAACTCACAAAAGTTTATTTAGTTTACCTTTACATGTGCGTAATGCACATGTGTAAACTTCAAAAGTGCGAAAGGACTTTTTCAAGTTCTTGGACGGCCAGAAACAAAATGCATCGAATGTGCAATGAGCGAATGCACAGTAATGTTCGATCATTGCAGATTCGGCATTTTTGGTGCGAGGTGCACTATAGTCGGGATTGGGAAGTGGACACTTTCCCCACTGTAGTGCAACCTCGGAGTTAGAATAATAAAGTAGGGGGGTGTGGGGGTGAAGCCCCCCACATGGAGGGTGCAGGGGGGGCTTGCACCCCTGCAATTGGCTATATCTTTCGAATTGAAGTTCGAAAATCGGCAAATCTAGTTTTCGATTTGCTAATTTTCGAACTTCGGTGCAGATCGGACTACCGATTTTCGTCATTCTGGTTCACACAAAGGGCCATTCGGTAGGTTGATTTTCAACCTTTCAAAGGTAAACCATTTATTTGTGTCTGTGTGATTGCAGAGTTGGAGTATGTAAGCTTAGAATTTTTTGGGAAGGAGGGCTTGTGGTCCATGTTGTGGATTCAAGAGACTTTCCCATAAAAAAAAAAAAAAAAAAAAAAAACTGATTTTTTACCAAGTTGAATTTAGACTGTTTTTTTTTTTTTGCCAGTTTATAACTTGATAAGCCAAAGCAGAAGAAAGCACATGGTTATCAGTACAGGGTGTTTTAGTCATGCTGTTTCCACTGATATAGAGCTTCCATTTATTGAGAAATATATTCAGTTTCTACTTCCAGTAGAAAATATACATTGATCTGCCATTCAACTCTCATGCATTTAAATGTAGTTCAAACTGAATTTGACATTACCAGTTTAAAAACATCAGAAAAGTCAGTATTGGTCATGACATGTTTACAACAACATTTAAAATTATGCTTTTGTGGGGAGACTTTGCTCCTTATGTACGTCTGATGCTAAAACTTCTCCCCCTACAGCTTTGGTAACTTAATACACTAACTCTAAAGTCAGAATATGTTAACATAAAGGGAATCCTTGATATTGCTGTAAAATAAGGATTTCTTTTACATCTGAAGTAGAAAATCCCTCAGAAGTAGTACATTTATCAACAGAGATTCCTGATACACAGCAAGATCAGTTCAAGCATGACACCCCTTGTCATATTTTATTCTATGTTGCCTGTGTCATGGTCCATAAGTGCGGACAAGATGCCACCTGTTTTGCCAGTGTGTCATGGTCCATAAGTGCGGACAAGATACCACCTGTTTTGCCAGTGTGTCATGGTCCATAAGTGCGGACAAGATACCACCTGTTTTGCCAGTGTGTCATGGTCCATAAGTGCGGACAAGATACCACCTGTTTTGCCAGTGTGTCATGGTCCATAAGTGCGGACAAGATACCACCTGTTTTGCCAGTGTGTCATGGTCCATAAGTGCAGACAAGATACCACCTGTTTTGCCAGTGTGCCATGGTCCCTAGGTGTGGACAAGATACCACCTGTTTTGCCAGTGTGCCATGGTCCCTAGGTGTGGACAAGATACCACCTGTTTTGCCACTGTGCCATGGTCCATAAGTGCAGACAAGATACCACCTGTTTTGCCAGTGTGCCATGGTCCCTAGGTGTGGACAAGATACCACCTGTTTTGCCAGTGTGCCATGGTCCCTAGGTGTGGACACGATACCACCTGTTTTGCCAGTGTGCCATGGTCCCTAGGTGTGGACAAGATACCACCTGTTTTGCCAGTGTGCCATGGTCCCTAGGTGTGGACACAATACCACCTGTTTTGCCAGTGTACCATGGTCCCTAGGTGTGGACAAGATACCACCTGTTTTGCCAGTGTGCCATGGTCCCTAGGTGTGGACAAGATACCACCTGTTTTGCCAGTGTGCCATGGTCCCTAGGTGTGGACACGATACCACCTGTTTTGCCAGTGTGCCATGGTCCCTAGATGTGGACAAGATACCACCTGTTTTGCCAGTGTGCCATGGTCCCTAGGTGTGGACAAGATACCACCTGTTCTGCCAGTGTGCCATGGTCCCTAGGTGTGGACAAGATACCACCTGTTTTGCCAGTGTGCCATGGTCCCTAGGTGTGGACAAGATACCACCTGTTTTGCCACTGTGCCATGGTCCATAAGTGCAGACAAGATACTACATGTTTTGCCAGTGTGCCATGGTCCCTAGGTGTGGACAAGATACCACCTGTTTTGCCAGTGTGCCATGGTCCCTAGGTGTGGACAAGATACCACCTGTTTTGCCAGTGTGCCATGGTCCATAGGTGTGGACCACATGCCAGTGCTTGCCAGTACTATTATATATTGCACTCATCTGTACCTCTGCTGTGATACTGCTGCTACTGTATGCTCCTCATCCAACTCCCCACCCTACCCTTCTGCTGCTGGTACAACTGGTAGGGAAGGAGGTCCTGCCAAGATTTTATTTATTTATTTATTGACATTTGATTACCTGGAAAGTCCAACTGGGTAGGTGCCTTTTTTCAGCAAGTCTGGGGAGAAAAGCTCCAAAGTATTGCAAAAACATTTTAAGAACAAGAATTTTACAATTTTTAAAAATAATACAAAAACATGTATAGTTTAATTAATGTTATCAAGTTAGACATAATATGTATACATTCATTAAGAATAGATACAACTTATATGACAACAATTTAATATTTAGAGAAATTTTAGCCAGTTTAGAGACATTAAAGGTAACTTAGTATAATACAAACAGAAAGTGAAATATGAAGTGGGAGGAAAAGGCAGGGTTACAACATATTTAGATAGTCAGGGAGAGAAACTAATTGAACTAAGGAAGTAAGTGAAAAATGGGGATAAGGAGGTATAAGATATGAGTAGGTAATTGTTCACATTTAGGGATATAATTTATCCTGGGAATAAGCAATAACAGCACCAGATTTTGAATAGGAGTATTTCAGAATGGTTTTAAAGGACTGGAAGGACGACATTGACCTGATGGATACTGTAAGGAGTTTCAGGCCTTAGCAACATGGTACAAACCAGCAGACTTGACAGGTTTTTTGGGCAAAGAGGGGTTTTTGGTCATTGGATCATAATGACTGAGTGGAACATAGTTGTGTAGAATGGTATTTATTGCAGGGCAAGTGGATGGATGGGGGATAACTTTATAGGTGGTAAGAAGCTGTGTATCTGTTAGTTGATAGTGCAGTTCTAAGCAGTTTAGACTTTTTAGAGCTATACAGTGGTGAGTTTTGAAAGGAGTAATTGCTGTAAATTTGGCTACTTTATTACAGCATTGTTCATGTTTTGGTTTTTGTGATGTCTGGAAGTTAGTAAGGATGGGTGTGCCATGAAGTAGTGAGGGGAGGAGGTAAGTAGTGGCAAGTGTAGTTTTAGTTGCATTGGTAAAAATGTTTTTGGTTCTATAAAGCATCCCATGATTTTGTGATTTTTTATGCAATTTTGTACATGCAGGTTGAGTTTAAGATCATCCACTATCATCCCTAATAATTTGCTATGAAAAGTGATTTCAGTTGTTGTATTATTAACAGAAAGTCTTTTAAATTTTGTATTTTTTATAAGACAGTGATTTGTGGAAAAAGTAGCTTGTTTTTTTGGAGTTGAACATGAGTTGTGAGCTACAAAGCCATGTTTTAAGTGGCTGTTAAAGCTTCATGGGCAATGTTTTGGATATGTACCAGGTTATCTGATGTGCATATGAGTGTGGAGTCATCTGCATTTTGTATTCGGGCGACTTGGTGTCTGGATGTATGTATGGAGGGTGATAGTGAGAATGTTAAAGAGGAGAGCTCCAAGGATAGAGCCTTCTGGCATGTTGATGGTGACTAGGAGATATGGAGAAAGGGTGGAGTGACATTGTACTGACTGATACGTATTAGACAAGTAGCTTTAGAATGAAAGAAGGTGTGCTGAGATAAATCTAGTGAGAACACTTACAGCAGAAGTTTGCTATGGCAAACTGTGTTGAAGGCTTTAGACAAGTCTAGAAATAAGGAGAAGACCAGTTTGTCATTATATATAGCTTTGTTGACAGTATCTGTGCAGTGTTAGTACTGTGGGAGGCACAGAAACCATGTTGTGTGAGCTTAAATTGGTGCTCCAGGTGTCTGCACTGTGCTATTCTGTTATGAACTGCATACTCAACAAAAATCTTACTGCTGATTTCAGGACTACACTGCAGTACCTTTCCTGATGTGTCATAGTAAAATAAGCTTACCCTGAATAGGCCAAACACAACACCTGCTCCACTGTATTATGTGTTTCCACATGTTCTGTGTTGTGCTGTAAAAATGAATATGTACTATGTTTATTGTGACTTATAAAATCTAGTTTAAGGCATGAAATATAAAGAGTGTAAAAACTGCAAAGATTAGCTTGTGCTGAACATTTTGCCATTTACACCTATTTAGTGTGCATCACACTAAACTGTATTCAGTTGTTTGTCATTTGATTGAAAACTTATTTCACTAAATCACAAATGGTCAAACACAATTGACTGAAAACTCACTTGACTGAAAACTCATTTCACTGACTCACAACTGATATAAAAATATAATAGTTTACATACAGTATGTGATGTTGTCTTTTCTGCTCAAAGGAGTTGTTAGTGAAATGAGTTTAGGTCAATAGTTGTGGATTGCTCATGACCACCATCATGTCATACCTCAAGATGTGTAGAAGAAGGTTGTGTTTGCACACCAGCACTGATACACTCTATGTGGCTTTATATGTTTTTCTCCATGGCTGTGCAACCTTGGAGATAGTATATATAAGTAGAACAAACCCCACCACATGAAGGTGCAGGGGGCTTGCCCTGTGCAAAACAACATCTTCTTTTGGTATAATTGTTGTGTAGAATATATATATTTTTTGTAAATATTTTTATTCATTTCCAAAAACAAAAAAACATGAATGCAGGTTATTTATGACAATGAAGTATTTACAAATTATTTAAAAAGGTAGGCTAAAACCTCTAAACAGATATCAAACATTAAAACCAAAATAAGGTATTTACAAGGGTGTCTATTGTTGACATATAATTGACTTTCTGTACAATTGTTTCCTGATTATAATATGCTGCAGTCATTATTCTCCAGTATTTCAGTTACTTTTTGCCATGCTACGTATAATGATGTAGTTCTTTCAGTTCTTCCTTTAATAGTGTTCATTTCCAATTGCGATACTGCTGACACCATATTCATGAATTGCTTAAAAGTTGGAGAAGCTTTGGATTTCCAGTTTGATGTAATGTTCTTCCTTGCAATAGCTAGGAGAGTCCATAAGATTACATATTTTGTTCTTGGCACACAGTCGGGTACAGGTGCATTAAACAAAATAATAGATTTGGAAATCTGGAATTTATCATTGAATACCATTTGCAGAAAATAATTTATTTTATCCCAATATGGTTTCATCAAATGGCATTTGTAGAACATATGTTGCCAGTCTGCTTTTATTGATAAATCACATCTCCAGCAGCCAATATTTTTCTTAAACATAACTTCCATTTTATGAGGGGTTACATAAGATCTGTGTATGAATTGCCATGTAAAAAGTCTCCAATGTAATGAAAGTGATGTCTGCTTTGGAGAGAAGAATTAGTTTTTATCTCTGTCATTTGGCACATGTCCATTAACTGATCTATAATAATTCCATATTTTGTCATTATTATGCATTTTTATTTTTGTTTGTTTTATAAATAGATGATAAGTATCCCTTTCCAGTAATGGGTTGATTCGTTAGTAATATTATATGTTCTATAAGGTTAGGAACATTTTGTCTTATTGATGGTTGCATTGTTTCTTGTTTGCTTAATATATACTGTCTTAATTCTTGTACATGTAACCACGAACTATCTTTCATATTTAATTTCTGTTTAATCTGGTCTATTGTCAGAGGTTTTCCAGAGTTTAGCAATTGATGCCAATATATCAATCCCTTTTCTTTAAGCATGTTGACTACTTCCATATTAAATGTTATTATATTACCTTGTGTGTACACTACTGGATATAAAAGAAATGACCATGCTTTAATATCAGGATTGCTATTAATAAGATTTTGGAAAATTTTTAATGTATAAGTAATGTATTTGGAACTTATATTTTTATTCTATCTATATTTTTGATGAACTGTCATTCAGCTAAATGAGTTTTCAACCAAATGAGATTTTAATAATTTGTAGTTCTTATGCAGTTAAATTAGCTTTCAGTGAAATGTCATACATGTCATCCATCTCCATATTCATACAGGTTGAGGTGGGAAGAGTATGGTTATCACCACTTCTACAGATGGTTGAAGGGACGCACTGACATATGACAGGGAAAGTTTAAAATAGGGTCATGGCAGTGGTGGTAAGACAAATGGAAGCCAAAATAAAAATATGTGATCAGATAGGGTCATTGGATGTGAGCACAAAAGCCATACAGTTAGGGAAGTTGTGGGGAGTCCAGGATCCTGTCCTCCATTGGTAAGGTTAAGGTGCCACACTTTTGCCATTGGTGGTGTCCATTTTGACAGACATAATTTGTGCAGGTTTTTGTAGATGCAGTTCAGAGGGGTCTGCAAAGACAGATATGTAAATGGGCCTTCATCAGTCCTTTCCTTCAAATGCAATGGAGTATGCTACATTGTACTGTAATGTATAAAACTAATGTGATGTATCCACAGTTGACACAATGGTGATTAATAACCAATACGTTCACCAGCAGGACTAGTAGACACAAAATTTATTTCCAGGTTAAGCGCTTTCGTCAAAGTAAAATTGACTTCATCAGAACAATATACAAACAGTCATGTGGATTTAAATATGTTACAGTAACACAGGATAGGTTAAAATCCCACCAATCAAACAAAAATCCCTTGAATAAATTAATAGCCTAAAAGGCATACACTATAACAACTATTAGGGTGGGAGAAGGAATTTATTTTTGAAAGCAGGTTTTACTTGGATATTTTGTTTTACAGTAGGTACCTGGATCATATTTTTGTTTTATGGAAGGGTACCAAAGAAAGTATTGCTGGTTTTATTGAATACCTAAACAGCACCACTCAATATTTGAAATTTACTTATGAATGTAATGAGAAAGAAATCCATTATTTGGATACCACTATCATTAAGGATGTATGTTTTTTCAGATCTAAAGTGTATAAAAAGAAAACTTTTTGTAATTCTTATCTCCATTTTCAAAGTCACTACCCACTACACCAGAAAAAAAAGTATTGTTAAGGGACAGGCAATTAGAATTTCTAGAATGACTACTCATTCTGAGGACGTCATTAAAGAATTCAGCGACCTTAAGAATTATGTTTTTGGAGAGAGATTATCCACTGGAATTTGTGGAGGGTATTTTACAAGAGATTTTGAGAGAGCGGGGTTTGAAATATCAACGTTTGTTAGGTAGAGGTCTTTCTAAAACAAAAAATTATGAAAAAACAGAGAGTTCTTCCTGCAATTTCTCCCAGGCATGTGTGGTGCAATACAGTTCACATTATAATGACATAAGGAACATACTCTGCAAGAACTGGAATATTTTTAAGGGTGATCTCAATATTTTATAAGCAGTGGGTGAAAAACCTATTTTTGTACTAAAGTGGGTCGCAACTTGAAACTTACCTTGGAGGGTAATACGAACAAAAGCAGTGCAGAACCAAATGAATTTACTAAAGCCTGTGGTTGTTGTACACAGTGTAGATTTATATTGTCAGTAGTTAGTTTGAAACTTGACAATATAAACCAGGACACAGTGTTTTTTAAAAAGGGTAATTGTCACACTAGTAAAATAGTATATTTGTCCAATGTAATTCCTGTCCGGGGTTTTATGTTGGGAAAACTGAGAGTGCTCTCAGGTCCAGGATGTATGAACATTTATATGATATTAAGAATTCAAAAGAAACTAATGCCTTATTCAGGCATAGTAAAATATGTGTCAGTTTTTCTGGATTCAAGTTTGGGATTTTGGACATAATAGAAATAAACTCCAGGGGTGGTAATTGGAAAAACACTTTAAACAAAAGGGAATTGATGTGGCAGCTTCGTTTGGCAGCTAATCTGTGTCCAGGATTAAATGATTTTATATCTGTCTTGCCTGCTTTAAAATAAAGAGCAAAAAGGGTTTGATTTTAAAATGTGACTTTTTCATAGAAATGCTTTTATTGGATTGTTTAGTTTTTATAGTTTATGCCTTTTAGGCTATTAATTTATTCAAGGGATTTTTGTTTGATTGGTGGGATTTTAACCTATCCTGTGTTACTGTAACATATTTAAATCCACATGACTGTTTGTATATTGTTATGATGAAGTCAATTTTACTTTGACGAAAGCGCTTAACCTGGAAATAAATTTTGTGTCTACTAGTCCTGCTGGTGAACTTGTTGGTTTTTAGTTTCTTATTTTCACCAGTTCGCTACACTTTTTTTGACAATGGTGATTAATACAATACCAGTTCAACTCCCACATCCTAGCCACATTCAGATATGACAGGTCACCCCCCCCCCTCGCCTGGGTGAGTGACCTAACAATTCTCATATCCAGTTAGGCATTTTAGTTTTAGAAGCATTTTATTTTGAATGCAGTATCATATCAATATCTTTTTGACAGATTTGTTGCAGAAACCTATTATGACTGCCTACAACATTCATATCCTGCATCACCCCTTACCAAATCTGGACCTGGTAATGTTTGCCCATGGCAGCTTTGTCATGAAAGTGTATGCTATGTCTGAGTGGAGGATCTCAGTTGCACTTCATTATCCTTGGTTTTAAACCCTTCTAGTCATTGTGTCTCTTGCTTGGGCATGCTGATACATGTACATCACTGGATAGAACACAGCAGTCAGTGTGTGTGTGTGTGTGTGTGTGTGTGTGTGTGTGTGTGTGTGTGTGTGTGTGTGTGTGTGTGTGTGTGTGTGTGTGTGCATATGCTGTGGCTCTTTGTTTATGGCCTGCTTATGTACAATAATATTTGCCTTACACAGTCTCCCCATCCCTATATCAATACTATAACCATGGCTACAGGCTGCAACTCCATACAGGCAAGAGTACTGAATGCTGCGATGAGATGAGCAGGTGCTTTACCAAAGTATCAGTTTACAGGTGTGCACCCCTATGCAACCCAGCTATTGTAGTCATATCATGTACGATATGAGAACCCTACCTGATGTGCATGTTCTTCAATTGGAGTGCACAGGTTATATGTCATATGAAATGGTGGAAATGTTATGGCAATATCACTGGTATCTCATGTGATCCATTACCAAATCATTACATGTTAAAAAAGGGTTTGTACACTTACTATATCCACTGTAAGCTTGGGAAGTTGTTTCAGTAACTGCCTTTGTTTTCACATACATGTACAGCAGGTTATGCCACCTTTATATCACAGTATGATATTAAATAGGGTCACCAATCCACTAGACCAACCAGTAATGTATCAGATACACATTGGAGGTATGAGCAGTAGACAGGAAAGATGAACCACATATGTAGAGATTCCTGGAAACTCTGTACAGTTGGTAGGTATGTTCTGTAGGTTTGGCCACAGTGCTATACAGATGAACAGCAGTAATGTTTACATGGGTGCAGTGTGTTGTAGGTGAAGGCTCACCACCAAATAAAAACACTCACATATCTGAGTGGTGCAAATTTGTAATTATGGTAAGTTGAAAGGTATGCACTGCACAACGTTGAGGACTGGTCCAGAGTGTGTCTGTTTCGGTCTGAGTGTGTGTCATAACCGTCATCTGTTGCCTAATGTGAGGTCTGTGGAATGCCTCTGGGACACCTCATGTTTGTGTGTGTGTGTGTGTGTGTGTGTGTGTGTGTGTGACTGAGTGTGTGAGAGTGTAAGAGTGTGTGAGAGAGTGTGAGAGTGTGTGAGAGAGTGTGATAGTGAGTGAGAAAGTCTGTGAGTGTGTGAGAGACTGTGTGAGTGTGTGAGAGTGTGAGTGTGTGAGAGTGCGAGTGAGTGTGAGAGTGTGAGAGTGTGTGAGTGTGCCACCAAACTTTATAGTGCCAATAGTAATGTACATATGTTGTCTTTTTCTCACAGGTGGCCATGATGGTCTCGGTCCCCCCCCCCCACTGGGTAAGTGATATTACTTTGTTTGGCGACTCTGACCATGATGATACCCATAGTGAGGCACAGGTGGGGTTGTAAGAGGCTGCAGCTGTGTCATTGGTTGGCATCCCATCTATATCAACCTCATCCCTGCATACAGTCACAATGCCCACCCAATCCCCATCACCAGTGGCCATAAAGAAGGACAGCTGGGTGCTGGCACAGAACATGCAAGTGTGGTGACTGTGGCAAGTAAATGCTGTTGAGGTTCCACTCAGCCAGGCAGGCAGGGGTGCTCGGAGGCGAATGGCTGCCTATCCAGCCCATGTTGGAAGTGGCACTGCTGCAGTAACCAGGCGCATGTTTTGGTCCATAATGGATACACAGGCATGTAATGAATGCGCAGGCTGGTGGAAGAACATCTTCCTGGTGCCCGTGGCAATTTTCATTAACTCATTGCAGCCATATATGAGGGCAATGAGATCACAGATAGACTGTGGGGTCAGATCATGTGCTTGAACATATGGCAGATGGGAGGCAGTGGCCACGTGAAGGTAGCTCAGAACCACGATCACCTGGATGTGCATGTGGCCATGCACCATCACACTCCTGTATTTGCAATAACACCAGCACTAATGAGGGTGCTGTGATGTCCACACCAAGATGCGGCAGGCCAAGGAAACGTGGTCCTGGATGGTCCCAACAGGGTTGCAAATCCAGAAGACATATGTCACCATCAGGGAGCAATACTATCTCCGACCTTGTCAGTAGTGGTGCCCATGATACCCTTGGCAAATCCAGTTCCCGTGTCCATGGCTAGATGCAGTGAACTGTACACCCTGCCATGTATGGGCCACAGTTGTCCAGAAAACATCAGTGTAGGGCAGCCGCATGGCATATCTGTGCACACCCACACACACACACACACACACACACACACACATCATAATCACAATAAATTCACCTACAAATACATGCACCGCACCTGTACAGGCCATGCCATTCCCATACTCCAAACAATCACCCATATTTTCAATGAAATGGCACAGCCTAGGGCTCTGGCAGAACCACACAACATCCTGTGCATATGATGAAACCTGCGCCAGATCCCTGACATCCAAAACATCGATGCAGGGACATGCAAATATGGGTCTGATGCACAGGGTGAACTTAATAAATTGCATGTAAGTAATGCTGTGTAGGGTACTCTCATCTGGCATTTGTAAGGGGTACATATCAGAGTGTGTGTACAGTTTAAGCCATGATTCATTATTGCTATTCTTAATGCTGAGTGAATGTGTTCTCACATGCTGTATTCTGTTTGTGTTCTAGGTCTCTGTGTGTCACCAGGATGTGGCCCTGCAACAAGACCAAGGGATATGGCAGTGCGGTAACACATCAATCATGTCATAGGTAAGGTACAGCTGTATCTGCACAAATTTCACAGGTTTGTACAACAGTGACTGCATATGCCTCGCAGATTATAGGGATGAGGGTTGTATATAGGTTTATGATGACTGACAATATCTGTTTCAGAGTGGAGAATTGTAAGTGTGGTGGTTTGGATGCACCTCCATTTTCTAATAGCCACACCCCCAGGGCTATTCATTAAACAAACACACTGAGATTACTATACACATACACACACACACACACACACACACACACACACACACACACACACACACACACACATTTGGCAGTACTAAGATCCATTGGTTCATAGCTTCATAGGTGTGTAGTAGGTGAATGGCCATGAAGGCTCTACAAGGCTAGACCAAGGAAATACCCTGGCATCAGGTCACATAAAAACAGTCCCCGGTGTGTCTAATGAGTATACTCACTGGACTGATCCCCAGGGGTGGGTATTGTACTCCCCATCCACTCATCCAGATGTGTATTGTGGATGGCCAGTGATGTGCATTATTTCACATGTATGTGATTTATATTCCATACCATGGACAGTGTCTGGGTTGTGAACCTATCACAAAAGCATGTCCTTTGGAGTGTGGATGTGTGCTTGAGGTATCTGGGGCATGTTGTGTGGACAGATTGGTATCTTCTGATGTAGCATTCCTGACCCAGTTTGGTGAGACATGGCTGCGTAATTCAGTCAGTGGTTGCACCTACATAGACAGTACGATACAGGGATTCATTGGAATTATAGGAGTCTGTCCATACAGGGCATGTGTGTAAGGCCTGGTATTATCTTTGTGGGGTACATTTGCAGCCTCTACAGTTGTTGCAGGTGTCCAGTGGTGTGCATCACAAAAGGGCCACTGTACACATTGATTGGGCTACTGAGGGGATGTAACTGGGTGCCATGTCCTTTTACTTACTGGATAGCACACACTTAGTCAGGAGATGTAACACATCAGAGTACCTTCTGATGTCAGTGGCACTGTTGCAGTTGACAGGCATGTAGTCCACTGCAATCACACTGTGGGTACTATCTGTGAGGCAATTTGCAGGAGAACTACCCATATAATGGTTGCTGCCTAGCCAAGTATGTTTGTGAATGATTCGTGGGTGGAGAGTGGTCTCTGAGTATTAGAAGGGTTGCCTATATTGTTCACTAATCCATACTGTCACACAGTCATTGCACATGGCACTAGACATTTAGGGATGTGGATTGTCTACATCAACCTCTACAGTGTTTGACAACTGTTGGCCTTAAAATGTGGACATTAGGATATATACTAGGCCCTCAATATAATAATTTAGCAAAAACCACCACCAATGAATCCTGTTATTACACAATCACACCAACACTCACATAGGATACAGATGACAGACACACATGCACTTGCCAGTACTGAGTTTCGAACCCCTAGCTAGCTATGTACTGCTACTACAGTGTTATGCATTTATCATGTGCGTCACAGAGCGTATAGGATGAATGCTGTCCCAAGGTTCTTCATAAGTGAGAACATCACCAGCCCTTGAAAATACTGGCAATCGGTGATGTGGGTGAGAGATTTCACAAAACACTTTACCCTACACACACATTTACCAGGAGTGAGGTTCAAACCTCTATCTAACTATGCTTTCAGACCATTATGTTACAGATTTACCACATGCACTACTGCCCTTACATGCTTTAGGATTTACAACAGGTACTTCTAAGGTGAATGATGTCTGCAAGACTGCTAAAGTCAGGCACTGAGAAGTGTATTGGGTGTAAATGGGGCCAAAATCTTTAAGGTACAGACATATATATCTAGATACATGTACACACACACAAACCCTTGTCAGAGATGATATTCAATCCCCTACCTATGTAGTTGTTGCTACTACAATTGTCCACATTTATCATACGTGCCACAGAGATTATAGGTAGAACATTGTCCAAATATACCTCTAAGTTGAGTAATATCAGCAGCAGTGCTAAAGGAGGGGTAAGGAAAGTGTAGTATATGTGAATGACCACAAAAGCAGGTGTCTACAAAGAAACACACACTGTCTCACACATTTTCACAGTCGCCAGGACTAAGATTAGAACTCCTACCTCACTAGTTTGCTATAGTGTAGTATTACGCAGTTATCACCAGCATCACAGAGCTTATATGTTGAAGAGCCCTCCAAAGGTATCTTTTAAGGTGAGTGACATCAGCAGCAGTGCTAAAGGAGGGTAAGGGAAGAGTAGTAAATGTGAATGACCACAAAATCAGGTGTCTACAAAGACATACACTCCCTCACACAAACACATACATTTTCACAGTTGCCAGGACCAAGATTAGAATTCCATCCTAACTAGTTTGCTGTACTATAGTACTACACAATTATTGCAAGCACCACAAGGCTTATATGTTGGAGAGCTTTCCAAAGTATCTTTGAAGGTGAGTGACATCAGCAGCAGTGCTAAAGGAGGGGTAAGGAAACTATAGTAAGTGTGAATGACAAAAAAAGCAGATGTTTACAAAGACACACACACTCTCTCACACATTTTCACAGTTGCCAGGACCAGGATTAGGATTCCTATCTAACTAGTTTGCTATACTATACTATTACACAGTTATCACAAGTGCCACAGAGCTTATATGTTGTAGAGCTGTCCAAAGGTATCTTTGAAAGTGAGTGACATTAGCAGCAGTACTAAAGGAGGGGCAAGGGAAGTGTAGTAAATTCTAAATGACCACAAAATCAGGTGTCTACAAAGACACACACATTCTCTCACACAAACACACACATTTTCACAGTTTCCAGGACCAAAATTAGAACTCCTACCTAACTAGTTTACTACTCTATTGTATTACACAGTTATTGCAAGTGCCACAGAGCTTATATGTTGGAGAGTTATCCAAATGTATCTTTGAAGGTGAGTGACATCATCAGCAGTGCTAATGGAGGGGTAAGGGAAGTGTAGCAAGTGTGAATGACCACAAAATTAGGTGTCTACAAAGACACACACACACTCTCTCATACAAACACACACATTTATACAGTTGCCAGGACCAGGATTAGAACTCCTACCTAAGTAGTTTGCTTCACTATTGTATTATACAGTTATCGCAAGCACCACAGAGTTTATATGTTGGAGACCTGTCTAAATGTATTGTTGAAGGTGAGAGACATCAGCAGCAGTGCTAAAGAAGGAGCAAAGGAAGTTTAATGTGTGTGAATGACCTCAACCACATTCATCTAGAAACAGACACACTCACACACAACTTAACATTTGACAGGACTAAGATTACAACTGCTACATGGATACTTATTTGGTCTGTATTGTCACACAGTTATCACAAGCACCACTGAGACTATAAGGCTGAGGGCTAACCAAAGATATTTCTACAGTGAATGACATCATCACATCATGTGATATAGGCCAATGGGAGGTGTACTGGGTAAGAAAGGCCTCATAATGGGATTCTCTCTGTTGCTGTCTGTCTTTCTGTTCCCCACATCTCTGTGTGTGTTTGACATATTATATTATGTTGACCTTAGATATATGTGATTATTCCTATCCAATGTGTGTGTATGAACTATCAATGCTGTACAATTTGGTGTGTGTGTACAGACAGCTGCGAATAACCAATATCTGTAGTCCACTGTGTTGTGAGATATGGGCTTAATTTCTCTAAGTGTAGGATCATGCCCAGTATAACCTTCTATATTGAGTGTGTATATCCATTCCAGGGAGGGTTGGACTCCAGTTCAGGGTTTTCTGTGCTACAGCTACACCTAGTAAACTGTTTCTGCAGGATATCTGTAGATAGGTTGCTCATCTGGAGAAACAATGGGCATAACATACGGGGAATGCTGTAACTATTGCTGTCTGTGCTGCTTGTGTGACATATTTGGTTGTAGCATAGATTTTCTGACATATGCACTGTTATACACTGTGATGTATCATGTCATCAACTACTGACAGTTATCATTCTTTGCTCACAGTTATTTACCAGGGAAATACAGGATAAAGGAAGCTGAGACCAATATTCTGAGGCATATACACTACACATTCTGGCACACACCTGCCATTGTAGAGGGTTAGCTACAGACAATAGACTGCTGGTTCTGTGTAAATGGTCCAGCACCTTGTTAGTATGCTGGCTGGGGACCCCCACCTTTTGCTTTTCTCAACTTCATATAATGGCCATATTCTGTTGGGGCCATACCTCTCAGCTGTACAGATATACCCAGGTTATCCAAAGACAGGATTCATATATCTGGTCAGTTTACCTTCACAATGAGGTTTACAAGCAGTTTTGTAGCTATTCATTCATGGGTTTGCAATCAGGTAGTAGTATGTGACGATAGTAGAGTTTCAGACTTCACACACTCCATGACCTCCATGCTTCTACAACCCACTCTGCTATTCTCTCCTCTTCCTAACATTATGTAAGCAATATCTCAGAGGTATCCCTATAGTTGGTCCTTTATCCCAGTAATATGTATGGCCTGGAGCACAGTCCTTAGTTGGACATGAGGAGGCATGCTACTGGTATTTGTCAATGTGGCCTTGCATTTGTTTTCTGTTTACTGGGTTAGATTGTAGCCTAGTATGTTGACACAAGTATTTGTTGTGAATTCCCTGTTGTCCCATATAACTGTCTGCTGCTATCCCATTCAGCCACCCAATTCCCTTACATGCTTACATCCATATCATACATACAACTACGAGAACATACTACTCCATTCAGTAATTGATAGGAAGGGTGACTTACCTTGTTGCTGGGCCAGTATTGAGGATGGCGGTGGATGGCTGACTATGTTGGATGCATGTAATACACTACCTATACATGTAAACCACAGTTATTCTCATGTTTGGCATCCCTTTTACTGTATGTGTGAGTTCAAGAGAGGTATCAGTCCCTGGGTCCCTACAGTGCCAGTGTGTGTGCTATGCATTGCCTCTTTGCCAAGGCCTGGGCATACTGAGCATGCCTCCTTCTGCCTACAGGAGCAGGCACAGGATACTTCTCCTCTGAGTCCCACTGTGCCTGTGCTGGCCTTGGCAATAGTGGGGGGCTGTGCGGCCCTGCTCCATGCTGTTCCTGCTGCAGCTGTTTCCACAGGATCATATTGTGTAGCATGGCACATACTATGAACATTTGTGTACATGTGGCTGGAGAGTACTGCAAGGTTCCACCAGATATGTCAAGGCAGTGTAACCATGACTTCAGCATCCCAAACACATGCTCTACAATGATCCTGCCTTGTGCATGTGCCTCATTATGGTGTTCTTGTTTGGGTATGTGTGCATTTCTGATGGGTGACATCAGCCACGGCTCCAGTGCATAGCCAGCATCCCCCACTAGATTGCCATATGGGATGTCCCCACTGGAAAACATCTGATAGAGCTGTGAGCAATGCCAGATGTGGGAGTCATGATAACTTCCAGGGCTGCCAGCACACATATTCATGATAATGCCCTGGGCATCGCACATGACCTGGCAGTTGATGGAAGGGAAGCCCTTGCAGTTTATGCAGACTCTACCCCACTCACTGGGTAGTGATTTGATGTGAATGTGCATGTAGTCTATAGCACCAGCTACCTCAGGGTATTCTGCTATATGGTGGAAGAGAAGCATACTTCTGGTCAACACCTCATGGGTGGTGGGGAAATAAATGTGCTCATTGGCATGTGGTGCCATGGCATCCAGAAACTGGTGGAGTACCCTGGATGCTGATGCCTGTGAGACCCCCATGATATCCCCAGTTGCTCTTTGGAAGGAACTGGTGGCTAGTATTCTTATGCTTAGACATACCTTGGTATCCACAGGGATGGGTTCCCCTCTATTAGTTTTGTGTGCGAGGTGTGGCCGGCACAACTCAACGATTTGCTGTAGAATGTCCCTGTCCACCCTATAGTGCTCCACTATCTACAGCTCATGTAGGCCCTGGTAGGTTATTCTGGGTCTGTACACTGTTCTCCTCCTTCTCACTGTGTGTCGGTTTTCAGCATTCTCCTCCTCACCACCCTCAGTCTCTAGCACATATTGATAGAGTAAAGCAGCAGCAGCCTCTAACATTTTTAATTAGTTTTTCTAGTTAAAAATCCCCCATCTGTGTACACTGGTGGTGTAGAGTTTGTGGGGGGAAATACAGTCTGCAGGGTGTTTGCATAGTTTATAGTAGTCTGGTAGGCTGCTGCATGTCTATGTGGTTGATTCTGATAAATTCCACCTGCCAGCTATGCTAGTTCTCCCTGACTGCCTTCGTACTGCTGTTTCCCCAAAAACAGTATGAAAGGCATTTGCATAGTTTATAGTAGTGTACTGGGCTGCTGCATGTTTATTTGGCTGATTCTGATACATTCCACCTGCCAGCTATGCTAGTTCTCCTGGATTGCCTTCCTACTGCTGTTTCCCCTACATTCAGTCCGAAAGGTTTTTGCATAGTTTATAGTAGTGTGCTGGGCTGCTGCATGTGTGTTTGGCTGATTCTGATACATTCCATGTGCCAGCTATACTAGTTCTCCTAGATTGCCTTCCTACTGCTGTTTCCCCTATATCCAGTCTGAAAGGTGTTTGCATAGTTTATAGTAGTGCACTCGGCTGCTGCATGTGTATTTGGCTGATGATACAGTCCACTTGCTAGCTATGCTAGTTCTCCTTGATTGCCTTCTTACTGCTGATTCCCCTTCCCAGTTCCTCCCTATTTAAGCCCCAATTTGCACTGTGCATACTCAGTCCTGAAATATAAACAGTGCTGTCATTTCCTGTTTGTTTTTTTTTGTTTTGTTTTGTTTATGTTTAAAATCTGGTGCATGGCATGTGTGACAATTCCGGAGAGATGGGTGAAGGCTGCCAGCCTAGTCAAATAGAATTTGATACATAATTCTATCAGCTGTATAAATAAATGTAAAATACAGGCCTGTGTTTTTAAATTTAAGAAAACACTGTAAAATGTGAACTTCAAGATTGTTGCAACATTGCCATCTGCTGTAAGGAAAACCAAGCCAAGTATTTCAAATGTGTCTTTTTAAGTTGAAAAGATCTTATGAATCTCTTTAATGTTAGAATTTGGCTCCAGGGTGGCTGGATGAAGATTACATGCCCATTGTTTTAAGGCTAAAGTTTATGGCCAGAATTTAGATGTGGAATGTGTTTTATTGCTCTGGTTTCTGCTAGAATGTATATGTGAAATGCCTTGTATTGTTGTAAGTTTCTGAGGAGGTGTTAGATTGCTAAATAATGCAGTTTGTGGCCTGAAAACTCAGACCAGGTATTAAGATGATGCAATATGAATACTGGGAAAACCTAAGTGTCAAAAATGATGTAAGTTTGGGAGGGCCTTAGAGACATGTTTGTTAGTAATGTTTAAGTACTATTTCTCACAAGAGACTAAAACGCATTTTGACTTTGGATATCCAACTTACCAGCACTCTGCCTTATGCTCACATGTAAGTTTTAGCACTGTGAATTCTTGTAGGAATAGTTAAAACTAGTAAAGATTAAGTAGGTATTTTTCTTTGAAATCAGACCTGTCCTACTGTATTATTTTAAGTTTCTGTGTGATCTCTGAACTCTTAGATATCTCTGTGCTGTAGTAGTTTTGTCTTGTGTTTTAATTATTTATTATTAAATATTTTTAAAACCTTCTACCTGTGGCTGCTTTGTGTAGAGATAAGCTCTAGACTACATTGCATATTTATAGAGGTTATTGTAATAGGCCACTCTAAAGTAAGCCTTGACTGTTAGTCATACTACCATTGGATAATAATATTGCACAGTAATAATTGAACACCCTTTTAAGGGCCTTTTAGTAGCTGATATTATTAACTGGGTGGTGGCAGTAATTACTAGCATATAGTCTGGGCAAAGGGGCACAGTTGGAGAATCTGTCAGCCTTTCCCAGGAGTGTATGTGAAGTTGAATAAATACTTATCTCAAAGTGTGTGTTGTGTCAGCTACTCGGCAGGGACAAGAAGCACTGGTTGGACAGACTGGGTACTGGAGGTTTTTATTGGGGACCTGGTGGGCAAGGGAGCAACCAGTCCCAGACTGACTGTGATCTCTGTGTGCACTTAAGGGAAATTGTACTTTACTGTGTGTATTAGTTATCCTTTCTCCTCTTCTATGAGATGACCTCCATGGTGTTAGTGGTGAGGATTGAGGCTCCTTGATTGCTGGGCCAGGGCATGGTCATCACAGTGCACACACCCATTTAGGCTATGTACACAGTGCTCAGGCACATCTGACACACCCCCTTCCTTTGCTGTGCTTAGCAAAGGGCAAACATGGGCCACAGAGCTCCAATGAGCTTACAGCAAGCATTACACATCCCCTTATGAAGTCACTCAGCTCTTACACTTGCACTCTTGTGTTGCTGCACCTACATGGTTATATACAACCTGACAATTTGAAGAAATTTGTGATTCAGTATAACTCACCTCATTTGCATACCCTAGTGAGTAGGTTGCTAGTTACTGCACTACAATGGACCCTTTCCCTTTGACAACCAGTGCTCCCTGGTATTGTTTACATTCTGCATGCCATTGACTATAATGGCAAAATGCAGAATTAACTTAAAATGTACTTTTCTCATTTTTTTTTATTTTCGGCACAATGCCGTTTGTGCACTGCTGCCCTAAGCTTGAACAGCCAATATTGGCCAAAACAAAAGAGTTTAATTAAAAAAAAAAACAGTTTTTAATGCCATTGACCTTATATTTGGTCATTGGCTTGTGTATTAAACATAATACATGCTTTTACACGAGCTGTCATGCCTCTGTTTTGTCAGGTGCAGAAATGTATTCGATTACTAGCCGAATACACTTCTGCACTGACACTGTTCTAGCATGGAGACCTGGCAGCTTGATGGATCACAAAATCACCTCATTTGCATGGTTTTACCAGCAAATGAGGTGATTTGCATATTTTCCAGTTTTCTGTGTAGGGCCGCTCGTGCATGTTAAAACGACACTTTCCTGGATCGCTTGGTGGCCATTTTCCATGCAGGAGCTCTTACACTGTTCTTGCATGGAAGATCGGACTTCGTAAATCCTGGGAAGTGTAATTCTGGCTAACCAAATGCACATGTTTTTTGTAAAGGGGGTTCTGAATATTTATTGTGCCAGGGTCAGCTGACCTAGATGTGATGTCATTGTGTGCCAGGTCTGGCAGAATAGAATCTTCACTGCAGCTGTTTGTTTACTTTTCAAAGTCTGATATGAGAGTAGAATTCTCATGGCAGCTTCCAGCTACTTTTGAAAAAGATCTGCTATAAAAAGTAGGTTCTGAGTGATTTGTTCAGTTATTGATCAGCAGTTGTTTTCCATAGCTGCTCAGCAGTAGTAGTCCCATTATTTCCAAGAGAGTAGTTGTTCCAGTCATTGAGAGTAGACAACAGTCTGGAGTGTGGACATAATTTCCCATCTTACCTTGCAGATGTAAGAGTATAATCTTGCCTTGCTAAAGTATTTAGATTAGATAGGGGCAGTTAATCTTCAGATAGTCAGGGAACTACAGCTAGACAGTTAGAGGTTTTCTAAAATCAATATGAGATCCATCCTACAGTATTATTTTCATATTTCCTGTGTGTGAAACTCTATTTATTGGAATCAGTTATTCAGTATTTACATATTTTAAATCCTTTTATTTATTATTAAATGTTTTACTACCTCTCATTATGTCTGGTTATTAATTAATATTTTTAATAACTTAAGAATGTTTATGCTTGTTGTGGTAACACCATGGCCACTCTGAAAAGTCTTACTGCTTGGAATACATGCTACCATTCGTTTCCATATCTATTTTACCCAATATAATTGAACACTCCTTTTGAAATGTATTGTGGTATTTGACTGGTGGCAGCTGTTACATTGTAATTTGTGCAAAGAAACACAGCAGGTAAGTCTATGTTAGTCTTTCCCAAGAGTGTGTGTGTATGTGTGAATATCAGACATTTAAGAGGTAGTGTGTCAGATACCTAGAACTGGGACACGGTGCTCTGCAGTGGTTGGTGTAGTGATTCATTTGGGGACCTGGAGTGAAGCATATAGTCCAGTCCTAGGTTTGGAACCTGTTGCTGGTGTACTCTGAGGGGAAATTGTGTATTTCTATCCCTTACTAGAGACAGTAGTGAGGACTGAGACTCCTTTGTTACTGCCCCGGGTTAAAGAGGGCTCATCACAGGAACCAGTGACACTATGAGCTTGAAAAGCTAAATAAATGAGGAAAAATTGGACTGAAATGGAAAATAAAGACAAAAAGGAGAAGAAGAAGAAATATGCCATTAACAGTGCTTTAGACACCATTACAGTTGCAGATCTGCAATAAGGAAATACAAAAGATTTAATTTTTTAGCTGATGCATGGAGAAAGTTTGTTCCAGTGTTTGGCAATGTGAGCAGTGCTTACTTCCTATAGTGAACACTCATAGCTCTACCTCAGTATGTCTGATTCTGACTATACATTTTACAATTGCATTAATGGTATCTGCACCTAGCCACTTTATCCTGCCTTGCTGTGTGTGAATTTACTTGTTACACGTGTGATAGCATGTGCACTTATGTAACCACAAAATCTCCTGCAATCTCTGTGTAAGCTTGTTGTATCATGTTTGCTGTGCTACTGCACTTTGTTACTTATTGGCTGTTGTCTGATCTGCCATATATTTAACAGTGAATTGCACCAAAGGTAGACTTCTGAGAAGTTGTCGGTCTCCGTGCAAAAAATGACTTGTGTGACCGCTAGTACTCCATGTTGAAGTTGTCTATTAAACTGTCTGTGTCAACCTTTCCCAGTGCTATGATGCAGTGCATACTGAAATATGTATTTCTATTTTCTTTCAGCATTAGCTGTACTGAATAATATGTGGTATTCCATGTCATGAGAACTTGCTGCATCAAGATGTCCTTTGGATGTTTGCTCTATCTTTGAATTTAGTGCTATCACACTCTAACTTTGAACAAGTGAAAAAGCAAGCGCAGACTGTGAAGACAAATGCAGCTGAGTCCAACAATTGATAATCCTGGCTAATTTAAGGCCTTTACACCCAATTTCAAAGTGCTTGCAAAGCATGCTAGATGGGCCAGGTCTCCATTTGCAGACCTTTCAGAATACATGCAGCATTTCTACACATATTCTGCAATTCTTGGTTGCAATCACTTATGATATAAATATTCTGCAATCTTCTTCTGAAAGCCCTGAGGAAGATACTTAGCTCACAATATGCAGAATGTGACTTACTTGCAAACTTTTAAAGATTAGTTAAAGCTGTTCCTGCTGCTAGTAGAAAAGATGCTATGAGGAGTTGCAAAAGATACTATGAGAAAAGCAGTGAGTTCAGTGGTGGAAAGTGACAAAATCAGCAATAACAGCCATGTAATCCATGGCTTTGCCACTATTCCATGTGTCATTACCTATATCCACCTTTTTCCATAATGAACACTTCAGAACCTCACACCTGCTGCCACTTATAGCTTCACAAAGATGATAGAAAGCAACATTTAAGAAGCAATTTCTAGCAGGAATTTAATATTTCGTCAACAATAATAATTATTATTTTCTAGGAATTTGCTGTTTTGGCAGTAATATTTTCATCAACAATGCCAGAGTTCAGCCAATTATAAAATGTCTCTCAGTCAAGGGTGAGGGATACCTGATCCGGGGACAGCAGCAGGCACTACAATAGCTCATTACACCTCTCAGTCAAGGGTGAGGGATACCAGATCCGGGGACAGCAGCAGGCACTACAATAGCTCATTACACCTCTCAGTCAAGGGTGAGGGATACCAGATTCGGGGACAGCAGCAGGCACTACAATAGCTCATTACACCTCTCAGTCAAGGGGTGAGGGATACCAGATCCGGGGACAGCAGCAGGCACTACAATAGCTCATTACACCTCTCAGTCAAGGGTGAGGGATACCAGATCTGGGGACAGCAGCAGGCACTACAATAGCTCATTACACCTCTCAGTCAAGGGTGAGGGATACCAGATCTGGGGACAGCAGCAGGCACTACAATAGCTCATTACACCTCTCAGTCAAGGGTGAGGGATACCAGATCTGGGGACAGCAGCAGGCACTACAATAGCTCATTACACCTCTCAGTCAAGGGTGAGGGATACCAGATCCGGGGACAGCAGCAGGCACTACAATAGTTCATTACACCTCACAGTCAAGGGTGAGGGATACCAGATCTGGGGACAGCAGCAGGCACTACAATAGCTCATTACACCTCTCAGTCAAGGGTGAGGGATACCAGATCCGGGGACAGCAGCAGGCACTACAATAGCTCATTACACCTCTCAGTCAAGGGTGAGGGATACCAGATCCGGGGACAGCAGCAGGGACTACAATAGCTCATTACACCTCTCAGTCAAGGGTGAGGGATACCAGATCAGGGGACAGCAGCAGGCACTACAATAGCTCATTACACCTATCAGTCAAGGGTGAGGGATACCAGATCTGGGAACAGCAGCAGGCACTACAATAGCTCATTACACCTCTCAGTCAAGGGTGAGGGATACCAGATCTGGGGACAGCAGCAGGCACTACAATAGCTTATTACACCTCTCAGTCAAGGGTGAGAGATACCAGATCCGGGGACAGCAGCAGGCACTACAATAGCTCATTACACCTCTCAGTCAAGGGTGAGGGATACCAGATCCGGGGACAGCAGCAGGCACTACAATAGCTCATTACACCTCTCAGTCAAGGGTGAGGGATACCAGATCCGGGGACAGCAGCAGGCACTACAATAAGTCATTACACCTCTCAGTCAAGGGTGAGGGATACCAGATCCGGGGACAGCAGCAGGCACTACAATAGCTCATTACACCTCTCAGTCAAGGGTGAGGGATACCAGATCTGAGGACAGCAGCAGGCGCTACAATAGCTCATTACACCTCTCAGTCAAGGGTGAGGGATACCAGATCCGGGGACAGCAGCAGGCACTACATTAGCTCATTACATCTCTCAGTCAAGGGTGAGGGATACCAGATCTGAGGACAGCAGCAGGCACTACAATAGCTCATTACACCTCCCAGTCAAGGGTGAGGGATACCATGTCCGGGGACAGCAGCAGGCACTACAATAGCTCATTACACCTCTCAGTCAAGGGTGAGGGATACCAGATCCGGGGACAGCAGCAGGCACTACAATAGCTCATTACACCTCTCAGTCAAGGGTGAGGGATACCAGATCCGGGGACAGCAGCAGGCACTACAATAGCTCATTACACCTCTCAGTCAAGGGTGAGGGATACCAGATCCGGGGACAGCAGCAGGCACTACAATAGCTCATTACACCTCTCAGTCAAGGGTGAGGGATACCAGATCCGGGGACAGCAGCAGGTACTACAATGGTTCATTACACCTCTCAGTCAAGGGTGAGGGAAACCAGATCCAGGGACAGCAGCAGGCACTACAATAGCTCATTACACCTCTCAGTCAAGGGTGAGGGATACCAGATCTGGGGACAGCAGCAGGCACTACAATAGCTCATTAAACCTCTCAGCCAAGGGTGAGGGATACCAGATCCAGGGACAGCAGCAGGCACTACAATAGCTCATTACACCTCTCAGTCAAGGGTGAGGGATACTAGATCTGGGGACAGCAACAGGCACTACAATAGCTCATTACACCTCTCAGTCAAGTGTGAGGGATACCAGATCCGGGGACAGCAGCAGGCACTACAATTGCTCATTACACCTCTCAGTCAAGGGTGAGGGATACCAGATCCGAGGACAGCAGCAGGCACTACAATAGTTCATTACACCTCTTAGTCAAGGGTGAGGGATACCAGATCCGGAGACAGCAGCAGGCACTACAATAGCTCATTACACCTCTCTGTCAAGGGTGAGGGATACCAGATCCGGGGACAGCAGCAAGCACTACAATAGCTCATTGCACCTCTCAGTCAAGGGTGAGGGATACCAGATCCGGGGACAGCAGCAGGCACCACAATATTTCATTACACCTCTCAGTCAAGGGTGAGGGATACCAGATCCGGGGACTGTAGCAGGCATTACAATAGCTCATTACACCTCTCAGTCAAGGGTGAGGGATACCAGATCCGGGGACAGCAGCAGGCACTACAATAGCTCATTACACCTCTGCATGTTAGAGCTATTACTGAAAAGTATTACCATTGTTTAAAAAGTCTTCATTTATATAAGTCTGAATTTCAGATTAGTCAATGTTGCAAGTACTAATATTTTGTGAAATTGCACATTAACATGGCAGACATATTCACTCGATGGGGCTGTATTTCCATAATTCCTGTTTTTATTTATTTTGATAATTGATGGTGGTTTAATTGATGATGGTTAGTTGCTGTTCTGGTCCTATTTTTGCATCAAATAATATATTTTATGCAAACATAATACACAAAAATAATGTTTCTAAATATCAGAACCACCATGTCTCATGTTCAGGAAGACAAGTTCTTAGGAATGGAAGCTGCATTACACCCAAAGTAATGCCTTTGTACTTTCAAAATGGAGTTCACAGTCAATGCATTCCACTGCAGGCTAAAATATTAACAGTATTTGTCATAGTCTCTACATTGTATAGCCGGGATTTTCTTACATGCTTTTTGCCACTGCACCTGCCAAACACAAAACCTCCCTCTGTTCGTTGGCTCCATTCATTCCCTCATTGATGGTATTCTGTAGTGAGGGAAAGACATGTGCATGGGAGGCCATCATACATGCTGCCTTAGAGGTAGATAGTGCTCTTACTAGCATTCCAGCAATGGAAGTGTATTTTGTCTAGCTCCAGACTTTCCCATGGAAAGGCAAACTGACTAGCCCCACTATGGGAGTCATTTGCACTCCCCATGTGTCCGTAATGAGGGCTACCTCATTTGTGGCTTGATAGCCTCTGGATCATCCTTTGTGTTGTGTTACTGCCACTTCTCTGAGGGAGTAGATAGACCTAGTCATCCTTCCTATAACAGACACCTGATTTGCCAACTAAACTCAGGTCTCTTCAGCCAGAGTCATGGCTTTATCCTTCTATGCCACGAAAGCTGGCTATTCTGCAACAATTTTTGAACTCTGTAACTTGCCACAAGTCCAGTATATGTTCTGCCATTAATATTATTACCTGTCATGAAGATCTATTAGAGGGACAAGGCAAGAATACATCATCAGTGCAATAGACTGGGCCCATACCAGCTGTGAAGTGTACATCATTCTGTGCTAAAATGAGCTGCATGTGGAGATTATATCTGAATGCAAAGTGAAATATTTACAGTGCAGTGAGCTGTGCAACAATAAATTCCATACCACTGATTGCTATGCCACCCTCACATATGATATACGCAACAGGTATGTACATGGACATTAAACTGTACAGTTTTAATCCTTGTAAGAGTCCATTAGGCTTATGGCTGAATGCTACACATCAGAACTTAGAAACATGTGTAGAGTGCAAGCAATACAGGCAAAGTACTTGTGTATCCATCTCCCTATGTATGTCATTTATAATAATGAAGACCATTAGCTCCTTATGAACATGGCTGCTACCACATGGATCACACATTCTGCCACATAATGCTTATGTTTATATGTCTTTGAGTGACACATGCCATCTCACTGTTTATAGTGTACCACTCTGGTGGTGCTGCATGTATAGCATCTGTCATACATTTACATAGTATGTTATAAGCCCTGCCTATTCTGATCCTTATATTGAGTAGAAAACTTTACTTACCCCCTCCAGTACACCTCAGTTGTATCATATTATGTCATATAGCATTATGTTGTATCATATTGTGTTACAGCATACATATCATATGATATCATGCTATATTATTTCATATCACATTATGTCGTAGAATCATAAAGACATAAACTTTGCCAATGATATAACTAGGACCTGCTGGAGAGACAGGCATGTGTCTCCATCCATGTGAAGCAGAGTTTCTACCTAAACCAATTCAAGAGTAACTTGGGCAATTGGATGATAAACAAGAAATTCATCCCTGGTTATGCACCTATGTCTCTAATGGACACGGGCAGCATGTAAATGGTTCATCTCCCAAGCCCCTGCTGGTAAATGTTTCATGTCCCAAGCCCCTGTTTACACTTATCAAGGGTACCAGAACTTGTCAGAGATTTGGGATACATGGATAGGTTTAAAAAGGCTCTTGTCATTGTTAGCCTAGTAAACACCTATGAACCTTTATTGTGACATACAATATCATATTGTATCATATCATGTTATAAAAGGAAACTGTGATAAACGCCAACACAGTAGGAAAAACAGTTTATTTAGCGCTTTCATCCTCATTCTGAGGAAGTCCAGCCATTTGGTGGATGAAAGCCCTAATTAAACTGTTTTTCCTACTGTGTTGGTGTTTTTCACAGTTGCCTTTTACATTTCTGGTTTGATTCTTCATTTTTGATTTGGATCATATCATGTTATAACACATACAGGTTTACACTGTTGTTTATTTGCCTGCTTAATGTAATTTACAATATTACACCAAAATCATTATCCAGCCCTTTAGTGAAAAGCATTGTTCACTAAAGGGCTAGATATTGATTTTGATACTATCTATGAAAATGCTACCTACCATTTTTAACTCAACTGTGGACTACCCTCTATTTTCTATTTTATTATTTTGTGGAACATATTGTACATTTTGGTTTCTGTTAATGAAGTAGCTGCTTAACTTAATTCAGGAAGTGAACATTACACCCTCCACACTAAAAAGTTTCATCTTGGTTTGTTTAAAGAAGGAGGTTTAGTGGGAATTAACCCAGCAGTATGTGCTGCTTTATTAAATTTGTACAAAGTGTTGAAGTGGATAAATGAAAAAGATGAGAGATTAGTAGTAAAACTGTACAAATATTAATATGATAAATGTTGGGGTATGGAAAAAAAGAGTAAAAGAGAAAAAGAGTGTATAAATGAAGAAATAAAATGTCACCAAGAAAAAATATTTTTGCAGAAAATATAAATTGATGATATAGAAAATGATAGAAAAGTATGATGTAAGAAAATGTAATGAAACATTACTATATAAAACCATGGAAAAATCTAACATTAAAAAATAAAGCTAAAGAAACAAGGAAATGTTGTAATCAGAAAGCAGAATGTCAAGATTTTTTGTGGAGATTGTTAGTAGATAAATTGCCAATAAAAGGAAATACGCCATATAAAAATAGAATATGTTTACATTTTCAGGAAGAAGAAACTATAGAATATGTGGTTTTGAAATGTAAAAGAGTTATGGGGAAAACTATGTAAAGAAGATTTTTCAAACATATAAAAGAAGTGAATAAAATAAATATGGATATGATTAAATATGGATATTATAAAACATAAGTAAATAATATGTTGAAAGAATAGAAAAAAGTTATTTTGTATTATGTGGGTTATATGGAATGAAAGACTAAATGAAATTATATTTAATGGTAAATGGATTTTAGCAACAATATTAAGTAAAATCAGATGGTGGTCATGGAAAAAGGAGATGGGGTCTAACAGTGATGGAAATTTTGTACGATTCTAAAGAAAATTATGAAAATGTGTAAACATTTGTATATCTATATATTTGTACATTTGTAAATATTTGTAAATATGTAAATACTTTGGAAATAAGGGTTATTTTTGTATATAAATAAAAGACCCTTGCTCTTTTTGATAGGTACGGTGGGATCTTTTACATCCACCTGAGCTACCACCAACTCAAGTAGAGGGGGTCTCTGTTTAACATCTCATCCATGGATGAATTTTTGTGATTTCTAATTCTAAATGTCATTAATTATCTAATTAGTTTTATTTCTCATTTGTGAGTCTGATATATTCTAATAAGAAATCATTCTTAAAGACCTTATAGGCATAAATCAATTCCTTTCTCAGACAACAATAATAAAAAAAGTCATACATTCTTTAATGTTTACTGATTAAAAGCAATCCCCAAGATTCAATAAAATTTGTGTAGGCTCCATATAGAGTCTACACGAAATGTATCTATGTATGTGGCCACTGCTCCTCCTTGGCAACATGCCATACATATTAATTATGGAGCACTGCTGACGGGGATCACAGTAGCACAGTAAGCAACACTTTATAGGTAGTCCCATAATTGTGGAATGCCCAGACAAAAATTCTGGACAGTTGGTAGCATATCACAATACCTTTCATCCGATAAACCTAGACTGAAAGGTGTACAACAGATTTAACTTCATTAAATTGCAATTACATTTTTTTTTACGTTCATGTCCTTTTTTGTGTGGTGCAGCACGTTGCTTAGCTTTGCTCACATATTCAGTAGACATCCGCTAGACATCTAAAAACAGAAACCGGATGTATTCACTTTTAATTGATTTTTCTTCATGTTCTTGTTTGTGTGGTTCAGCATGTTGTTTAGCTATACTTATCTTTGCTTACAGATACAGTAGACATCCTCTAGATATCTAAAAATAGAAACCAGATGTATTAATTTGTTATAGTTTTGCATTGCTAAGCAACAGGCAAACCCATGCAGTGAAGCTGCGCTATGCTTGCAGGCACCTTTCCAGTATATGTGAAGATATACAAGTTCCCTTCACTATCCAAGTGGTTAGATAGGTTGAGCAATGACTTCCGGTGTAGTAGGTCTCAGGTTCATGCCCTGAGTAATCGTACTTCTTACATTTATTGCTGTGAAATGTGTCAGGTGACTGAAACATCGGCTGACTTTAAATCAAATAACTGTTACATTTAGAAAAGGTTAGAAAAGCTGTGCATTGCTAAGCTTCACTTAAAATTGGATTTGCGATGCTAAACGATACAGAGCTTTTCTGAAAGTTACAGTATGACCTGCAAGGGTGGGAATGCAGCCTATATAAAGGCCAATAGGTGGGAATTTCACATCATTCTTTGAAGTCTTACCTCAGCTGTGGATATGACTGCTGCTGAAAGTGAGGGAGTGCACCTTCGTGT
Organism: Protopterus annectens; assembly: GCF_019279795.1. Classification (NCBI taxonomy): domain Eukaryota; kingdom Metazoa; phylum Chordata; order Ceratodontiformes; family Protopteridae; genus Protopterus; species Protopterus annectens. The sequence goes on from NC_056731.1 coordinate 1,368,530,308, forward strand.
GCAAAAGTGGGGAGTGCATGAGTCCAGAGTTTTTGTTGGACTCTTGGTTAAGCATGATGGACCCTGGCTGCTGGAGGGTGACTACCAGAGCTCAGAATATAAGTCTGAGGCCTGTGATTCTTTGGCCAGGTGGCTGACCAGTGCTACTCATATTCCCTGCACTGGTGAGCAGTGTTATCACCACTATTATGACCTGAGGCACAAGAAGAAGGGAGTATATTTTCCAGTAATTTATAAACATACAAGCTGAATCTGTGCAAAACTGGTATGCATAATGGTTTGCTTCTCTTACACAGCTGTAGAAGAGAAGGCTCACAATGTCCAGTCCCATGCAGGACACTTGGCCAGGATGAGGCAATCATGTGGTAAGCAGGAAAATCATCAAAGTAATAACCTAATGCGTAAGATAATAATACAATAAAATAAATACAGATTTTGCAGTCTTAATGGTCAGGTTTGACATACCGGGGACATCTTACATCTTTATTAATATGTCACTGCCTACCTAAAATTATAATGCAAGTTAGCATGCAGTACTGTGTAGCATAGCTTCCAACCATCAGTTATTGTTGGGGGTCTACCCAGATTAAGGGTGTTCTGGTCTGCTCATTGTCTGAAATATGCTGTAGGTTGCACTCAATAAATTAACAGGGTATTTGGGTTAGTTAGCAGAAGTTCTAGTCAGCTATCCATGGTCTACATGCCAGGGTTGAAAAAAACATTAGTCAATACATTTTAAAAGATGATGGTGCTTTGATAAGTAAGGTTTTCAAATAAAGTGTTCATTATTCCTGTATTCACTGCATGTGTGTTCTAATCTGTCACCAGTCAACTGTTACATGTAACCGAATAAGGGATGCATCAACAAATGTCAGAAATAAATATGGTGCAATACCCGGAGTAAGGTTCAAGCCTGTGGTCTGCTCATTTTACCTGAAATAATGCTGTATATTGCACTCAGTAAATGAACATGGTATATGGGTAAGTTAACTGAACTCCTGGACAGCTATCCATGTGACTAAATGCCAGATTTTAAGAAACATTATCAATAAAGTTTAAAAGGAGATTGTGCTTTGATAAGTAATCTTTTCAAAAAAGTGTTCATTATTCCTGTATTCACTGCATGTGTGTAATAATCTGACACCAGTCAACTGTTACATATTGTGCCGATAGAAGAGTAAAAGAAAAATGGGAATGTAACTTGGACTCTGGTATAGAAATACATCACTATAAAGCCAGACACATAATAATGGCTATAATTGAGGTATCTGACAGCAGGTAACTGCAATTATATCTGCAACATTTAAAAATGCACCTGTTAAAAGATTAATGGAAAAACAGATGTTTAACTGGGACTCTCGTGGAGAAATGCATCCCTATAAAGCCATACACATAATAAGAGATGTAAATGAGGTATGCAACAGCATGTAAATATGCAATTATATATTTAAAAATATACTTACTATAGCATGACTTCATAGCTCAGTCTGTTAAATCCTTTTAAAATATTACTTTTTGGGTGCACATAGTTGTTGTTGTGTCTTTCGGCTTTTCCCGGTTAGGGGTTGCCACAGCGGAACTCTGGTTTACTAATGATTGGCAGTAGATTTTTATGTGCCGAGTTGCCGGCCCTGACGCACAACCTTCAATGAAAGTACGCCCATTCATGCATGTCTCCACACAGAAGATGTTCTAGCTGAGAATCGAACAGGACAACGTCTTACCATGAGGTGACAATGCTACCACAGCACCACCACCACCGCAGTCACTTTTTGGGTGCACATGGTCCTGGGTTCAACTGCAGTGGTGTTTAGCATATAAAATACATGTATGTGTACATTACCATTATGAGTTCTGATATATATGGCTGTCTCATCACCTATTTATCCACCCAAAGCAGTACAGATGGAATGCCTGATTTTCAATGATGGAAGTCAAAGGCCTACAGATAGGAACACAGTTAATATATTCCTAACACAACACTAGAAAGTGTATACAGGGTCAGGTCATGCATTATCATACATTCAGAGAGGGTTTTGAAGTATGTAATTTAAATGAGGCTCAGTAATATCAGACTTCAGCACACAATGATTTACTACTAATATTACAGATAACCACAGCTGCACAAGTAACATACACATATGGAGGTTGTGCTAAATGCACGGCTGCTGGCACACACCTTCCATATGACTGCCATAACATAACACATGACTTGGTGGTTGTCCAAGTGGATGACATATTGGTAAATGTGCCCCCTACCTTTTTCTGGGACACAACAACCATGTTGCCTTTTAGTCTGTTAATGACACCTTTAGCTGCCATACTTACTTAAACACATACCTCAATTTCCTGTGGGATGAGTTCCCTCAATCAGGCTCTGACTGTACACCAAGGCTGCCATAGGTCAAACCATTACTCATAAGTGTTGTTGTCCTCCAGATTCTGCAGCATGTCCGACTATGCTTATTGCCTGCAGACAATACACACATCTGTATGTAATAAGTATCTACTACAGTCTTGCTGCGCTTATGTAGTTTCTTTACCACAGTGCTTTCCACCCCAACATGTGAGAAAGGGTACGGATTCCACATTGAGGCCTTATATCTTGTTGAATAGTTGCATGGGATTGCCTGGTTATACTGTAAATCAGTTGCGTATGCTGCAATTAGCATTCCTGAGTCACAGATTGGTTGAGAGGCAATCACCTCCTAATGAGAACAATCTTAAGAAGGGAAACTCCTAGCTAGGGGAACCATTGTGTGTGAGAGTTACTTTCTATGGAGAACTCATTGGCATGCTTATATATTATTTATTATTTATTTATTTATTTACATTTGTTGACCAGGAGAGTCTGACTGGACACAGGTCCATTTTCAGCGGAGGCCTGGGGAGAAAAGCTCCACATTAAGTATTATTTGCATTATACAGTTAAAAAACATAGCATTTAAATATAGACATTAGTCTAGCTAAGGACACAAGACAAGAATAAAACATAGATGTAAAACAGCTGTAGAACATAGTACAATTTTAAAATATGGTGACATATACTAAACATGGTTACGAATGTAGTTCAGATTCATCAGTGAACAATTGATACAATCTGTTTTTGAGGTACATAACAGCCATTAGCAGTTGTTGCTACAAGAAGTTAGTATTATGTGGTAGGTAGCTGGGAACATTAGTAGCCAAGCTTGCTAAGAGTAGGTTGTTGATAGGGGGCCGAGAGAGGTAGTGGGTGGGTGGAGTGGATGGCATTAGAGGGGAGGTTGTACGGGCATATCTGGCAAGTTTTTAAGTGTGATTTTAGTAAGGACTTGAAGTGGATGCAAGAAGTTACAGAGGTAATTGAAGATGGGAGAGAGTTCCAGAGCTTGGCTATAGTGCAGGAGAATAATGCTTCTCCAGCAGAGTTAATGGCTCTTGTGACCTGTAGGAGGTGTTTGTCGCTGGATCTTAGTGGGCTCGTCGTTATGTAGGGTTGAAGTAGATTCTGGAGGGATGGGACTTTTAGTGGTTGGTTTATTAGTTTGTGGGTGAGTTGGTACCATTGAAGGAGGTGGAGAAGCTCTAGTCAGCCCAGTTCTGCTAGTGAGAGACAGTGGTTAGTACGGTAGGAAGCCCCTATGGTGAATTTGGCGATTTTGTTGTAGCAGGTTTCCAGTTTATTTAGATCGCATTGTCGAAGGTTAGTAAATATTGGAGAGGCATAGAGTAGGCTAGAGATAAGATGAGAATTTGCTACTGAAATTTTAGCTGCTTTGGTAAGTAGTTGCTGATTTCTATATAATGCTCCTAGCTTTCTGTGCACTTTTTTAATGGTCATGGAAATGTGAATGTCAAAGTTCAGTTTATTGTCTATTTCTACTCCTAGTAATTTGGTGTGTTCTGTAGGTTGGATGGTGGTGCTGTCTTTTTCTGCGATATATCTGCATCTTTCAACAGAGGGGTATAGTACTCCATCAGGTGTGTAACCATTTTGTTTTCAACATGATGCATATATTTGCATATATTTAGAGGAAATGGGGATTACATCGTAAGCCTTGTTTAGAGCTGTACAGATGACATGCCATTGATCTGCAGCTGTGCAACACCTAGATAGGATGTACACTACAGCAAGGCTATAATGCTGTGTGTCAAAAAGGGACACACGTCTCATGGATACTTCCTCTGCTAGCAGTTGTAATACTACACAGTCATTTGTTTGGCATTCTATTTCATACATATGTTATGAGGTGGGTAGTTTCCTGCTATGGGCCACACTACAAGTAGACTCCTGTGTTGGTTGTGTAATCATATGTGAGTATCTGTCATGACACAAACAGGAGTAGGTCACTATTGCTACTATCCTAGTTTGTTCCACACCATTTATATGTTTGGCACAGGGTTGAAGCAACATTAGTCAATACATTTTAAAAGGTGATGGTGCTTTGATAAGTAAGGTTTTTAAATAAAGTGTTCACTATTCCTGTATTCACTGCATGTGTGTTCTAATCTGACACCAGTCAACTATTACATGTAACTGAATAAGGGATGCAGCAACAAATGTCAGAAATAAATATGGTGCAATACCCGGAGTAAGGTTCAAGCCTGTGTTCTGCTCATTTTGTCTGAAATAATGTTGTATATTCCATTCAGAAAATGAACACGGTATATGGGTAGGTTAACTGAAGTCCTGGACAGCTATCTATGTGTCTAAATGCCAGATTTTAAGAAACATCAATAAAGTTTAAAAGGAGATTGTGCTTTGATAAGTAATCTTTTCAAAAAAGTGTTCATCATTCCTGTATTCACTACATATGTGTAATAATCCAACACCAGTCAACTGTTACATATTAACTAATAAATAATGCAGCAAAAAAATTCAGAAATACATGTAGTACAATACTCAGATTAAGGGTCAAGCTTGAGTTCTGATAATTTTTCCAAAAATATGCTGTATATAGCAATCATAGCACTCAGTAAATGAACAGGGTATATGGTTAGGTTGACAGGTATCGTACACAGCCATACATGTGTATAACTGCAAGATTTCAAGTGACATTAAGCAATTCAGTACAAAAGGAGATTGTGCTTTTCTAACTAATGTTTTCAAATAAAGTGCTCATTATTCCTGTAGTCACTGCTTTTGGTTTCCTATCTGATACCACACACAGCAATGCATGTGTGTAAATGTACGATTTCACACACCATGTTGCAATAAAGTCTTAAAGGAGATGGTGCTTTGAGAATTCATTATATTCAAATAAAGTGCACATTATTCCTGTAGTCACTGCTTGTGGGTTCTAATCCCATGGCAGCCAACTGAGAAATAACAAAAAGTCTAGTGTAATTAGTATACATGAACATACCTCTCAACTGTCACGATTTTTGCAAAATGTAATAACTACTGCCCCATGTGTCTGGTCCTGGATTTGCAGATATATGACATTACTTGGAATGCAATTTAATGGCAAATCTCTTATCAGAACCCCTTGCTACTAATGTATAAGTATACTATGTAAAAATGTTTCCTGTAGTTGTGCCTTTGTACCACCATTTTGTATGGCTTGGCCCATAGGTTAATGCAAGGTTTACTGCTCTTGTGGGCCATTTTAAGCCTAGCCAATTGCCCCAAGTGAAAATCAAACCCTGCACCTTGTGTCTGTAAGGTAAACACTTTAACCATTATGCCAACCTCCCCCCTGGAATACATAGGTTCATACTAAGCTAACTGCCCTTGTGAGCCATTTTAAGCTTAGCCAATTATCCCTTATGAGACTCAAACCCTGCACCTTGTGTTTATAAAGCAAACACCTTAACCATTAGGCTACCCTCCCACAAATGTACCATGCTACAGTTTGAGAGCTATGTACATGCAACATCATTTATGCAATATTAGCAGTCACTGTTCTCACAACAGAAATCTTACATGTGTAGAAGTATGTAATATTAGTCTATGTAGTTATATTATCTGCGGTTACTAATGTTCTTTTTTTCACCCTCACCCTCACCCTCACCCCTTCTGTTCTTTAATTTATTAATTATATTCATTATTATGATTTAATATTAATATATTTGTAATTACCTCTTTTGATGGCCTTATGTATAATTTAATATTGCTTTTCTGTTAAAATATTTTAATTTATGTGTTGTTTTGTTCCTCATATTCTTTTCTATTTCTTTCCATTGCTCATTATTTTTTTCTATTGTGATATTAATTACATTTGTTTGGTTATGTTTATTTTTATCTTATGTTTTTATTTAATTTACCACAGTGTGACAAGGTAGGCCAGTTCCAGGTGATCCACCTACCTTGGTGCCCCCGACCATGGCACCACATCCTGGTGGCACCTCCTCTGCTGCCCCTGTACTACCTGCTCCTTCAGTTAGTTCTGCACCACAGGCTGGGGGTTGTCCCCTTTCTGGAAGTGGAAGTGGATGGGGTGCAGTTGTCACCCACAATGAACTGCAAGGCATGGTGTGTGGGCTACTGTGCTGACCTGTCAGTGCATGCCTATGCCAGATGGAGAGCATGCTGTCAATCCTGGTGGGGCATTCTCGCCCCAGTTGCTGGTGTCGGCCACAGCCTTCACAGTAGCAGTAAAGTTGCAGTGCTGACAGTCCCATTGGTGAGGACTTGAGTCAGACTGCTACTGCGTTTGATGTCCATGGGACTGGGATTCCACAACATCCTCCCCAACCAAGGTTTTTTCCCCCCCTCTTGTGTCACACTCCAGCCCTGTTTGTTGTCTTGTCTGTCTGCAAAAGCTTCCTCATCTTCCTAACCTACCTCTACACACGTACCTATGTACCTTCCCCAACATTCCACTTGCATCTTAAAAAAATAAAAATGGGCACCTGTCCCAAAAAAATATCATCCCATACATAGCTTTCCATTTCACACATGTCCACTGTACACACTTAATTAGATACAATTGGCTCAACACTGCGCTTGTATTGTCTTCACCCCTCTCTCTGGGGGTGATAGTCCAAATTCAGCTAAAAAATATGTTAAAGTGCACAGTTGTTGCCATTGGAAAAATAAATGATTAGCTATGGTTCTTTCCTACACCCTACCTGCACATACCTACCTGTATTTCACTATGTTTTTCCCTCTGCTTGCACCCCATTTCACCACTGTCCTATCTCCCCATTTTTTCATTTTTTTTAAAGATTTTTTGCATGACACTGCACGACACGCAGCATCACTAAGCTAAGTTAAATGGAGCTGTATTGATATATGTTTGCGGAAAAATATTACCCAAGTTTAAAAAGTAGACCTGCTGACCAGTGTATCAACCCACCAAGCCACACAGCTGTTTATTGCCACAGGTCTTTTAAGCAAAACATACTACCTGCCATTTTTCCATCATTAAGTGTCTTTAAGCAGTGCTGTGCATTGTGCCAATAGAAGAGTAATAGAAAAATGAGAATGTAACTTGGACTCTGGTATAGGCATACATCAATATAAAGCCAGACACATAATAATGGATGTAACTGAGGTATCTGACAGCAGGTAACTGCGCAATTATATCTGCAACATTTAAAAATGCATGTGTTAAAAGATTAATGGAGAAACAGATGTTTAACTGGGACTCTGGTGGAGAAATACATCCCTATAAAGCCATACACATAATAAAAGATGTAAATGAGGTATGTAACAGCATGTAAGTGTGCAATTATATATTTAAAAATACACTTACTATAGTATGACTTCATAGCTCAGTCTGTTAAATGATTTGAAAATATTACTTTTTGGGTGCACATGGTCCTGGGTTCAAATGCAGTGGTGTCTAGCATATAAAATACATGTATGTGTACATCACCATTATGAATTCTGATATATATGACTGTCTCATCACCTATTTATCCACCCAAAGCAGTACAGATGGAATGCCTGCTTTTTGATGATGGAAGTCAAAGGCCTACAGATAAGAACACAGTTAATATATTCCTATGGTGGAAATTGGGTTACTGTTGGCAGAAGGAGGAGGAGGGGGAAGGCATGCCTGAAGACAGGTAAAGGCTAAGACTGTGATAGTGAGGGTCGGAACTTTGAATGTTGGCAGTATGACTGGTATAGGGAGAGAGCTAGATGATATGATCGACAGAAGGAAGGTTGGTATATTGTGTGTGTAAGAGACCAGATGGAAGGGGAGCAAGGCTAAGTGTATTGGTGGTATCATGGTGTGGATGGGAGGAGAAATGCCTTAGGGGTTATCCTGAAAGAACAGTATGCTGAGAGTGTTTTGGAGGTGAAAAGAGTGTCGGACAGAGAGATGTTTATGAAGCTGTAAATTGATGGTGTAATGATGAATGTTGTTAGTACATATGCTCCACATGTTGGGTGTGCGATGGATGAGAAAGAAAAATTTGGGAGTGAGTTGGATGAAGTGGTGATGACTGTACCCTAGGGTGAGAGACTGGTGATTGGAGCGGATTTCAATGGGCATGTTGGTGAAGGGAACAGAGGGGATAAGGAAGTAATGGGTAGTTATGGTGTTAAGCAAAGGAATGCAGAAGGTCAGATGGTAGTGGATTTTTTGAAAAGGATGGACATGACTGTGGTGAATATGTATTTTATCAAAAGGGAGGAGCATAGGGTGACATACAAGAGTGGAGGAAGATGCGCACAGGTGGATTATATCTTATGTAGAAGGGCCAGTCTGAAGAAGATTGGAGACTGTAAAGTGGTGGCAAGGGAAAGTGTAGTTAGGCAGCATAGGATGATGGTTTGTAGGATGACATTGGTGATCAAGAAGAGGAAGAGGAGTGTGAGGGCAGCACAAGGATCAAATGGTGGAAATTGAAAAAGGGTAATTGTGAGCTGGAGTTCAGAGAAGAGTTAAGACAGGCACTGTGTGGCAGTGGTGAGTTACTGAATAGCTGGGTATCTACAGCAGAGCTAGTAAGGGAGATGGCTAGAAGGGTGCTTGGTGTCACATCTGGAAAGAGGAAGGAGGACAAGGAGACCTGGTGGTGGAATGAAGAAGTACAGGAGAGTATACAGAGAAAGAGGTTGGCAAAGAAGAACTGGGATTGTAAGAGAGATGAAGAAAGTAGACATGAGTATAAGGAGATGAGGTGCATGACAAAGAGAGAGGTGGCAAAAGCTAAGGATAAGGTGTATGAAGAGTTGTATGAAAGGTTGGACACTAAGGAGGGAGAAAAAGACCTGTACCAGTTGACTAGACAGAAGGACCGAGTCAGTAAAGATGTGCAGCAGGTAATGGTGATAAAGGATAATGAGGGAAACATACTCACAAGCTAGGAGAGTGTGTTGAACAGATGGAAAGAGTACTTTGAGGGGCTGATGAATGAAGAGAATGAGAGGGAGAGAAGGTTGGATGATGTGCGGATAGTGAATCATGGCGTGCAGTGGATTAGCAAGGAGGAAGTAAGGATAGCTATGAAGAGAATGAAGAATGGAAAGGCTGTTTGTCCAGATGACATACCTGTGGAAGCATGGAGGAGTTTAGGTGAAATGGCAGTGGAGTTTTTAACTAGATTGTTTAATGAAATCTTGGAAGGTGAGAGGATGCCTGAGGAATGGAGAAAAAGTGTTTTGGTACCGATTTTTAAAAATAAGGGTGATGTGCATAGCTGTAGTAACTACAGAGGGATTAAAACTGATCAGTCACAGCATGAAGTTATGGGAAAGAGTAGTGGAAGCTAGGTTAAGAAGGGAAGTGATGGTTAGTGATCAGCAGTATGGTTTCATGTCAGGAAAGAGCTCTACAGATGCAATGTTTGCTCTGAGAGTGTTGATGGAGAAGTACAGAGAAGGTCCGAAGGAGTTGCACTGTGTCTTTGTGGACTTAGAGGAAGAATATGACAGGGTGCCTAGAGAGGAGTTGTGGTATTGTATGAGGACGTTGGGGGTGTCAGAGAAGTATGTAAGAGTGGTACAGGATATGTACAAGGGTAGTGTGACAGCAGTGAGGTCTGCAGTGGGAGTGACAGATGCGTTTAAGGTGGAGGTGGGACTACATCAAGGATCAGCTCTGAGCCCTTTCTTATTTGCAATGGTGATGGACAAGTTGACACACAAGATCATACAGGAGTCCCTGTGGACTATGATGTTTGCAGATGACATTGTGATCTGCAGTGAGAGTAGGCAACAGGTGGAGGAGACCCTGGAGAGATGGATATATGCTCTAGAGAGAAGAGGAATGAAGGTCAGCAGCACTAAGGCAGAATATATGTGTGTGAATGAGAGGGAGGATAGAGGAATGGTGAGGATGCCGGGAGTAGGGGTGGTGAAGGTGGATGAATTTAAATACTTGGGATCAACAGTTCAGAGTAATGGTGAGTGTGGAAGAGAGGTGAAGAAGAGAGTACAGGCAGGATGGAGTGGATGGAGAAGAGTGTCAGGAGTGATATGTGACAGACGAGTACCAGTAAGAGTGAAAGGAAATGTCTACAAGAGGGTAGTGAGACCAGCTATGTTATATGGGTTGGAGATAGTGGCATTGACAAAATGGCAGGAGTCAGAGCTGCACGTGGCAGAGTTAAAGATGTTAAGATTTGCACTGAGTGTGATGATGGTAGACAGGATTAGGAATAAGTATATTAGAGGGTCAGTCCAGGTTGGAAGGTTTGGAGACAATGCCAGAGAGGCAAGATTACATTGGTTCGGACATGTGCTGCGGAGGGATGCAGAGTATATTGGGAAAAAGATGCTAAGGATGAAGCTGCCAGGTAACAGGAAAAGAGGAAGGCCTAAGATAAGGTTTATGGATGTGGTGAGAGAGGACATACAGGTGGTTAGTGTGACAGAGCAAGATGCAGAGGACAGGAAGAAATGGAAACAGATGATCCGCTGTGGCGACCCCTAACAGGAGCAGCCAAAAGAAGAAGACAACACTAGAAAGTGCATACAGTGTCAGGTCATGCATTATTATGCATTCACAGAGGATTTTGAAATATGTAATTCAAATGAGGCCCAACACACGTTCCAGATAACTACCATAACACCCAAAGCAGTACGTATGGAATGACTGCTTTTCAAAGATGGAAGTCAAAGGCTTACATATAGGAACACAGTTAACATATCCTAACACAGTACTAGAAAGTGTATACAGTGTCAGGTTATGCATTATCATACATTCAGAGAGGATTTTGAAGTATGCAATTCAAATGAGGCCCAGTAATATCAGACTTCAGTCCACAATGATTTGCTACTCATATTACAGATAACCACCACTGCACAAGTAACATACACATATGGAGGTTGTGCTAGAAGCAAGGTTGCCGGCGGACATGTTCCATATGAGGACCATAACATAACCCATGACTTGGCGGTTCTCCAAATGGATGACATATTGGTAAATTTACCCCCTACCTTTTTCTAGGAGTGCCTTTTACTCTGTTAATGACACCTTTGACTACCATACTAACCTTAAACACATAACTCAATTTTCTGTGGGATGGGTTCACTCAATCAGGCTCTGGCTGTACACCAAGGCTGCCATAGGCCAAACCATTACTCATAAGTGTTATTGTCCTCCACATTCTGCAGCATATCTGACTATGATTATTGCCTGCAGCTTCAGCATCAGCTGCAGCCTGTGGCACACATATCTGTATGTAATAAGTATCTGCTACAAATATTCTTGCTGTGCTGGCATAGTTTCCTTACTGCAGTGGTTTCCACCCCAACATATTAGAAAGGGTATGGATTCCACATTGAGGCCTTATATCTTGTTGAATAGTTGCATAGGATTGCCTGGTAATACTGCAAATCAGTTGTGTATGCTGCAATTAGGATTCCAGAGTCACAGATTGGTTCAGAGGCAATCACCTGCTAATGAGAACCATCTTAAAAAGGGAAACTCCAAGCTAGGGGAACCATTGTGTATGAGAGTTACTTTCTGTTTTGAAATCATTGGCACACGTATATATCTTTATCTTTCAACAGAGGAGTATAGTACTCCATCAGGTGTGTAACCATTTTGTTTCCAACATGATGCTTATATTTGAATATACTTAGCGGGGAATGGGGATTACATCAGTAAGCCTTGCTTAGAATTGTACAGATGACATGCCATTCATCTGCAGCTGTGTAACACCTACATAGGATGTACACTACAGCACGGGTATAATGCTGTCTGTTAAATAGGGACAGAGTTCTCCTGGATACTTCCTTTGCTAGCAGTTATAATACTACACAGTTATTTGTTTGGCATTCTGTTTCATACATATGTTATGAGGGGATGATCTCCTGCTATGGGCCACAATACAAGTGGACTACTATGTTGAGTGTGTAATCATATGTGAGTATCTGTCATGAGACAAACAGACGTAGGTCACTATTGCTATTATCCTAGTTTGTTCCACACCCTTTACATGTTTAGCACGCTGTCGCATATGAGATGTGTAATCAAGCAGTGAATACTGATAGCTTCCTTTATTGCTGTATCTGTAAATACTGTACACCATGTATGTGATCCTGACATGTGTTCTCACTTGTTTGTATTTCAGGTGATATCATGCATTCAGGACACTATCCACCTTTCACTGAGGCTGAAAACGACCTCATAATTGAGGTGTGAAGACAACACTATGAAGTCCTGCTGTCCAGAGGGAGGGTAAATAGGCAAGAGCGACAATCCTTCTGGGTCAAGCTTGTCCATAACATAAATGCTGTGGGTCATCACAATTGCACATATGAGCAGGTGCAACACCATGCCACAGACATGATCCACTCAACATGCAGATGAGCAGCAAATGTGGCAAGAGAGTGACAGGTCACTAGTGGTGGGTATGCAGTGGAACAACCTCTGGCAGGCATTAAAGAATTCCTGGCAAACTTTGCAACTCAGGACAGCTCCCAGGCATCCATAACACAAAATGTCATGGATGTGGGTGCCACTGATTCCACACAAGAGAAGAATCCAGGTATGCTTATTTGGATCAGCTTTGGACCACTGTAGCATTTAGCTTGTCAGGGAGCACATAATTTTACATGAGTGTCAGGTGTTTTATGAGGTGGGGGAAGGAGGTTATCTGCAGTTTTAAGCTCATGCAGAGATTGCGACACACACACACCAGTTAACATAGCACCTACTGTAAATGGGAGATATTTGGATGCAGTACCACTGTTATACTGTGACATGTGGTGCTGTTTACATTACCTCTCCCACATATGTTTTTCAGGACCCTCAGGAATAGGAAGAGGCCATGCTCCTGCTACTAAGCACAACACATTTTTGTCAGAGATGTAGATTTATTTGTAGGTATTAGCTAAACTGTTATCCCAGGCCTGCCGGCTGGATTGATGTACTGTCTGCATGAATGACAAATGTACAGATATGTTCTATGCATACAACCACTTGTACTTAGCCAATCCATTTCACACTATCCCCCACTTAGCCATAATTTACAAACCCACTCAGTTAGCCATCAATAGTAATATCATTAGAGGGGTCACTAACTGTCTCAATTGTAGTACTCATATAATTAGAATAGGGGAATCCACCTCCACTAGCAGAGCTATAAACAGTGGTGTTCCACAGGATTCAGTCCTGTGGAATCTAATGTGTGGAACCCATTTATCAAACATACAAACACAAAATGAATGTCTGTGGCTGACAAGTTTTGCTGATGCCTGTAAACTGGGAGCAGGCATAGACTCTCCAAATTATGTCAACATTCTACGAGAGGGTCATACATGACAAAATGACTACTGCCACAATCATGGCCTTAAACTCCATGCAAATATATGTAGTATCATTCCTTTTGGTACCAGCAATGTTCCTGCTAAGTAGCACATCCATAGCAAAACCTTAACATATTCCGGGGTGAGAGACCTGGGCATACAGGTGTACACCTAACTTACCTTAGATCAGTATGTCTCCACAGTGGTACGAAGGACATTATATCTTTATCATGTCATAACTGAAGGTACTGTTATCTGAATATAAATAGCTATAATTTCCATGTGCTCCTCCCTCATCAGGCCAATATTTGAGTGCAATGACCATTTTGTTAAGTATGTTTCCAAGCACCAGTGGCAATTGTAGAGACCACAAAGGTTCCTTACAAGAGAAAGTCAAGTCTTCAGCTTTTGTCCTATGGCGATTGTCTGAAATCACTACCACTTTAGTCTGTGTCATACAGACTACTCAGAGGTGCCTTGCATATGAGGTAATCTGTGACTCTGCTTTATTGGAAAAGCTGCATATCCATAAGTCAAATGGTACATGGATTAGTAGCTGTAAGAACCTTAAACTAGAATGGGACATTAATACAACATGCTGTAGGGAGAGATATGTCTACTAGAGTTTAACAAACCTTTGCAACAGACTCCCACTTAATGTCAAACAGAGCAACTCATTGGTTGTCTTCAGATGCAATCTGTACAATTGGATGGGTGACCATAATGTCACCACAGGGGTTCTGCTTGTATTCCTCTTGGACAGGTGCAATAGGCACTAATTGTGTAAATAAGGGTAAGAACTTGGTTAGGACTGTAAGGGCCCTACGGCCATTAGCCTAGTAAATTCTTATGATCCTAAGATCCCATAGGCTGATGTAACATGTTCTGACTAACCTCCATACACACCAACTTAGCTACAGTGAGAATAATACCACTATTATATTTACAGAACTCTGCGCAGCACACACACACACCCCAAGTTGGCTACAATGAGCTTAAAAGTCCTATCTATTTAGCCTTACACACTACAAATCAAAGTACTTAATGCATGTACCTCTGCTCAAGTTTGAGATTAACATGTCTTTAGGTACTCTTATGCTAGATGACGTCAGCAGGCCTTTTGGAGGACAGGAATTTGGAGGCCTGCATCACCTGCTATGCCCAAAATAGTGCAAAATCCTGCTCCTTTCTAAGTCAGTGTGGTAATCATATTTCTATTGTAGAAAAATACATGTATACAACAAGTGGGTTGAAGTGAGATTAAAACCCCTTCCTATCTAGGCGTTGACACTAAAGATCATAGTACTTAACACGCATGCTATGGCTCACCTCTGGCATTCAGATGGCTGTTTGTGGTCTTATGGCAGTTGACAACAGCAGGCCTTGTAGAAGACAGGATTTTGGAGGCATGTGTCAACTGCAAGGGCCAAAAAGTGCATATCCATTGCAGTTTGGAAGCCATTTGGAGATTCACACTTGTTTTGAAAGGGGATGCACATACAAGCACACCATGTGGGATGGAGTAAGATTAGATCTC
>NC_056731.1:1368550483-1368640483 GCF_019279795.1 Protopterus annectens
ATCCCAGTTAAAATTCCCAAGTGTCTGTACTCCAGTGGTTGAGAGTATTGAGGGAAAATCAGAATTTAGGGTGTATGCATACTTTATACAGTTCTACTTTAGGTCCACCATGTGGGATCAGCTAATTATGATGCAGTTCACCTGCCCAGGATATAACTGACATACTTTAAAGGCTCTACTTCAGTGTGTGATGCAGCACTAAGAACCACAGTGCACAGCATAGCTTATACCAAAGTCATAAAATATTTATTTAATATATCCAGTTTTAATTGATTGCAGCCTATGTCATCACTGTCATATGGGTAGTCTGCTTGCGTGGACATGCTAAGCTAGGCAGTGGGCCATGCAAACACACGTGATGGCAACTAAATTCCTAAAAATAATAAGACACTCCCCCCCTAATGTTATCCACATACTCTAGGAACGTCAACATCTTGCAGGAGCCTACATGAAGTGGATATGCACACACGGTTGCTACTTTTAGCAATTCAAGAAATTCACCTAATTTACATACATATACATGCCGACAGCCTAGAAACTACATGGTTCATAGCCGTGTGAGCTGGGTAAAAACATATATGCACAGTTATACAGACATGATGCATGGTCCTACATTACATTTGTGAAAACCATATTAGAAATGTTATTTTTTATTTTTTTTTATTTCTGTTAAGCATGTTTGCACACTGCAGCACATAGCACAAGCATGCTGAAGTTATTTAAAAAATTATTAATTTTACATTTTCCCTTCCATTTTCATTCATCTAGATTCTACAATATAATGTTTGCGCATATATGTATGTGATCTAACATTTTCTGGGGAGTTATGTTCATATTTGTGGATTTTTGCATCCTCTTCTGTCCATGTGGACTCCTGTACAAGGAAAATTCTGCATACACCATGGACACTGTCACAGAGCCTACATGGATGCCTTTCTGCTTGTTGGATCACTCCACCTGGGTCATTTGCATTAGATTCACCTGCTTATGAGGTAATTTGCATTTCACAGAACTTTCCCTGTTTGCGCGTGCTTGTGCACTGCTAAGCAACACTTACTGAATCTAAAATTATTCACGCTAATGTATGCATCATGGGACATTGCATACACCAAAAAAATTGTGTAGGCTTTACTAAATTAACCCTAACTTTTTACTTTTCTGCTTAACAATGTTGAAATGCCTTCTGGTTTCACTGTTATTGCTTTTTAGCTAGTGTCCATAGTGGATTCATGTCATTTCCTTGAGCTGGCTTCATTAAAAAAAACAGTATAGCAGAATAACTGACAATAAAAGACATTTTATGAAAAACATACACCAATGGGGAAGAACCTGCACCCCTTTCATGTCATTTCCTTCAGCTGGCTTCATTAAAAAACAGTATAGCCGAATAAATGACAATAAAAGACATACACCAGTGGGGAAGAGACTGTACCCCTTTTTATTTTCTGGTTAGTTCTGATTTTTTTTTCATAACGGAATTTGTGCTTATATGCATAGTTTGCTACATAAGGCAGCCACAGTGGTGCAGCGGTTAGCATTGCCGCCTCACAGCAAGAGGTTCTCCAGTTCAATCCTCGGCTGGAGTGCCTTCTGTGTGGAGTCTGTATGTCCTCCCTGTGGTCACATGGGTTTGCTCCGGTTTCCTCCTACATCCCAAAGACATGCTGTAGGTGGATTGGAAACTCTAAATTGGCCCTAGGCGTGAGTGCATACATGTGTGTGCCTTCTATAAAAGGTTGGGCACCAGGCTGGCAATTGGACACCGTAAAAACTCCACTGCCAATCAAGAGCAGACAGGTGATCAGGTGTGGCAACCCCTAACTGGGAAAAAGCTGAAGAAGAATGCATAGAGTTTGCTACATATATATTTTTCTTTTGCAAAAAAGTGATGGCAAATGTGGCAGTTTTTTTTACTTGCAGGACGTTTGCATTTTTTTACAATTATGCAACATTGGAATTAATATATTAAAATAACAGGGTAGAGGGGTAAGACCCCCCCCCCCGCTAAAACAGTGTTTATATTGTTTTGGGTTTTTGATGGAAGAATCTTTCAATATTCCCAAGAAGGAAAGACATCCCTGATCAGTATCAGTAAAAAACTAAGGTCCCTCATAAAATCATCCAAGGCTAACTTCGAAAGAAAAATATCCAAGGATTCAAAAGATAACCACAAAGCCTTCTTTAGCTACGTCAAGAATCTAAGTGGTAACTCGCAGATATGCTCTGAGCTAGTGCAAAATAGCACAAAATATACTGAACCTACTGATATTGCCAACATCCTGGCAGATAAATTCAGTGAGAACTTCACCCCCCCCCCCTCACCTCCAAAAGGACCCACAGCAATACTGGAAAAGTGTAGTGTCCCAGAAATCACAGACGCACAGGTGAAAAAAGCCCTTTCAAAAGACAAAAACACAGCATCAATGGAGCCAGATGGTGTCCCAGGATGCATCTTGCATGAACTACAGAACAAGCTAACCCCCTGCCTATACACACTGTTCAACCTCAGTCTCTCCACAGGCTACATGCCCATAGAATGGAGCACAGCAACGGTTATTCCGATGCACAAAGGAGGGGCTAAAACTGACCCTGGTAACTATCACCCCATAAGCCTGACTAGCCTGGTCTGCAAGGCTATAGAGCACATCATCATGGACCTCATTAAAAAAGACATTGGGAACCTCCAAACACTTGACCCGACCCAGTTCGACTTTGTTAAGGGCAGATCATACCTTCTAAACCTGGTTGACTTCTTTGAGACAGTCACCAAGGCCATAGACAAGGGAAATGTGGTTCACACAGCCTTCCTTGACTTCGCCAAGGCATTCAACACAATTCCTCACTCAGGTATTATAGAAAAACTCACCAGTCTGAATATAAACCCCTACGTCACAAGATGGATTGCCAACTGGCTTACAGACAGAACTCACGCGGTAAGAATAGCAGGCTCCAGGTCTGACTCTAAACCAGTCACAAGTGGTGTCCCGCAAGGCTCGGTACTGGGACCCCTACTGTTTGGCATATGCTTCTCAGACTTACAGGCAAACAGAGGAGGACTATGGCTAACCACGTTCGCTGATGAATGCAAACTGGGAGCCATAATTGACTCTCCATCTGACACGGACATCCTCCAAAAAGGCCTTACTGAGATGGACACCTGGTGTTAAATTCATGACCTCAAGCTAAATGCCAAAAAATGCATAGTCATCCCATTTGGGAAAAACAAAACACCCATGAATAACCACATAGGTGGCAGCCCCCTTAATACAGAAGAGGTAATAAGAGATCTGAGGACCCAGGTAGATAGTAATCTCTCCTTTGACAATCATATTGCCAAAGTAGTTAAGAAAGCCTTCTATGTGGCCAATCTAATTACTAAAGGGTTTGCATCTAGAAATAAAGAGGTTATAGTGCCCCTCATCATTAGACCCATAATAGAGTACAATGCCCCATTAGGGATGTACCTCACAAGACACTTCCAACAGCTGGAAAGACCACAAAAGTATCTCACCAAGAGTATTACTGGCCTCAAACATATGTCCTATGCAGACCGACTGAAAAAACTCCGGCTGTGCTCAGTGGCATATCACTTACTCGGGGGTGATCTCTGCCTGACTTACAAAGCCACGTCTTAACTCAGAATTGATGGACATGCTCCTCTTAAAGAAATCAAAGTCACTGCGAGCCACACGCTCTAGTGAGCTAAACCTTGCCACAACAATAAATAGAACATGCTGGGGGGATAGATTCCTGTCACAGAAACTCCCCATACTTTGGAACAAAATTCCTAACTACATTAGGCAGAGGCCCTCACTAACACACTCAAGAGAATCCTTTGATGGTGGATGGGTAACAGGAGTACACCCTGGGACCACTACTTGACAGAGGCCCAGTTAATTAATCAATGGGGCAGCGAAAGCCAACACACTCTGGCTAGGGTTATAGATGCCCACGGGCAGATAGCCTAGTACCTACCTATGAACCTATAATATTATTTTTTCCTGTGGCTTGGTTTCAGTAGAAGTGGTTTCATTGAAATTACACGAATGCCCATTTTTTTTCTATATGCATTTTGACCCCATGCTTGCAGACAGGCCTTTTCCAATTGAACTACAGCAAATTAATTTCAGTGCAGTGCGTAACCTCAACACAGACCAGTGTTCATCTAGACAGTTCATCTAGAGAGGTCTCCATTCAGCAGTGATGAGGATGGTTTGTGCCCTCACTGGCATTCCAGCAATGTGTGGGTATGTTATATGCCATAACCACACCCCTGGTTGGGCAACATGTGACCTCATTCACCACTGGAAACACTCTGTTCTTTCCTTATGAATGCATGCTGACTTGCATCCAGTGATGCCCCATGTACGATCTGGTGGCTGAACACCCACCCCAGGTTGAGCAATTGTAGAGAAACATCACATTTGCATCACTTCACTGTGGTCCATGCAACTTTGCTCTTCTCAAGTCCCCCTGTTCATACAGTCCCATAGCATGTAACCGGCTGACCTACCATAATAAGGTCATCTATAAATCACAGTGCTATGCAAGAGCATGTGGAGAGCAGTGCACCACTGTGAGGATGGGCCTAATTTGCATAGGTTAAAGACTGACATATTTGCATGTGACTGTAAATTCCATCAGTGCTCAACTGTGAATCACTGTACAAGAGAGCAATGACATTGACTGAATCTCTTTCATATTGTGTAGTATGCAAGACCATCTTGCATAGTCTTGTTTATGAATACCACCTTTTTTATTCTTATTGCATGAGGGCAGACCTTAGATTAAATGAAACCAAAGGCAAAGAACATTATGATGTAGCACACCTACCTCCACTGTCAACTGTTTACCTAAGTGTTCTTCCAATTACCCCCTTATTTACCCCACCCTGGCCTCTGCATACCATCCAGATTACATTTTTTCTTCTTCTCCTCACATTTTTTTTACCTTTTAGCCTGTTCATCCATCCTTTTAACACAGCCTAATTTACTAAGACTGCAGTAATAACTATGGAGGAAGGAAATCAATTAAGCCAGGGATCGGGGGGCAGCTAGGCCCCCAAAAGCCAATGGGATTTTAATGCTCTAAAATTTAGCTTATATCCGTTTTAGAAACTTTTGATCCAGTGATGACCTGTACAAAAATCATTAGAAATTCAGTCTTATTTTTGTTTTATGGACAAAATAAGCTATATTCGAGACTCTGTGTTCAAAGCTGAAAGATAGTCGTTACCATTAAACAGAAAAGAAAAGAAAAATACAAATGCATCTTTGCTCCTCTCAACTTCTCCTGTTCATATACCAGAATAGGTGAAGAGTCTACTCTTAAATAATATTTGGGAAAAGTAGCTGCATCCCTAATCCTGAAAAAGAAAATATAGCCACATTCTTCATACTTCACTTATGTTAGACTGGATTAAATAATAAATAACATTATTGTCTCAAGCCCCACATATAAACAATAGTAACAAACTAGGCACACCTCTGAGAAAGATCAGTTTGGGCAAAGGCCCTGAAAAACATGTGACAAAATCCACCTATACATCTTGAGGGTATGGTAGAACACCAGACCTCTGAAGTTCTGAGGATTTAGATATTCAGTGATGCATTTTATGCCTTATTTTTGAAAGATAATGATTTGGTAGCTTTCATTCTGCTACACATATGTGCCTGACAATACTGTCTCTGTCCACAGAGAAAAAAATGGAAACAATTGTTGACATTATTTTCATGTGCAAGCACAGATGTGCACATGTGCACACACTCAGACACAAACATGAACAAGCACACTGACACTACCATACAAAACCAGCTCTGTCTAAAGATGAACTGATTTTTACCACACACATATGCACACACACACACACACACACACACACACACACACACACACACACACACATACACACACACACTTTATACTTACCTTAAGACAAATTGGAGAATACTAGTTCATTTACACCTTATCTTTGGGTATGGAGGATTCCAGAGAATCTAAGTAAAACTCATACATAGTTAGAGAGGACCTGCATACTCCACACAGAAGGATCCCACAGTCAGGAACTCAAAGAGAGAGAGCTAAGAGCTGGGCAATGGCAATGCTTCTTGCTGCACTAATGTGTTTTCACACATTTTTCCTGTATCTCCAAAGATAGGCACTAATTGTGTGACTCTGATGCAAAATGAAACAATTGATAGCCAGATTGTTACTATTAAATATGCTGCAACCCCCACAACACACACACACACACACACACACACACACACACACACACACACACACACACACACACACACACACACACACACATGCACAAACACACACATGCACAAACACACACACACACACACACCCTTGCACAGACACACACACACACACACACACACACACACACACACACACACACACACACACACACACACACACACACACACACATGTCATAACAATGATTGTTTTACACTAATTTTAGCAAATTCAATGCATTGTTTGACACTGCTCCTGCTGAGCCATATCAATGATTGTTTAATAATAATAAACAAAAATAGGAGTAAGCCACTTTTGTCCACAGATAGGCTGCACTTATGAGTTGCAGATAGTTTATTGACCATGTACATCTCAGATGCTTCATTGTGAACAATGGCCACAGAAAAGTATTCCAGCTTGCTGTACACAAACACATACTTATCCTGCAAAGCTAGATTAAGGATTGTTTAAATGACGATTTGATCATTACAGCAGGGTCATCTATTTTCTTTCAGACAGCTCTTGTACCTAGCCATTATGGCTGCTTTATTAACTGCTACACCTTAGATGTCTGTCTGTGTTAATAAAAAAATAAATACATACATGCATGCATAAATAAGTTAATAATGATGATGATGATAATGATGATGATAATAATAATAATATTAATAATAATAATAATAATAATAATAATAATAATAATAATAATACCCACAGCAATACATTTCATATTTGTTTCACATATACAGTAGCTACAGTAATGTATTCCATCTTGCTTCACACAAATAAACACTATTCCTCCCAAGCCTTATTAATGACTGTTTAACCTACGCAAATGACAAAAAGGTCCATTATTTTAATCCACAGGCAATGCCCTTCATCCACCATGTTGCTGATTGTGTATTTCTGTTTCAGCTACCTCCTCTCTCTTTGTGATAAAAATAAAGATCATGGTAAAGTATTTCAGCTGTGTTTCACAGAAATACATAATAAATCTGTCAAGAATGACACCATCAAATAGCCACAACAATGCATTTTAAGTATGTTTTACACAAATATTAGCCACATTATTCCTACTTGCTTCATACACATTACATTTCCCTGCAAAGCCAGAATAACGAGCAATTTACAGTAGAGTCAGTTATCCTAATCTGCAGACAGTAGCATTTCAAGACCCTTGTCAAGCAATTGTAGCTACTTGGGTCCATCCCAACATACTGAAAACAATATACTGCAAGACATAATACTGAAAAACATATTGCTTAAATGTCAAAATGCTGAAATGTTATATAATGTGAAACCAAATGTCCCCAGATGTCTAAAGAGTTTGACTTGCCAACAACCACCTCCCACAGGACCAACATTAGTGCTCTTTTCCAAGTTTCACTAACATGGGAGTGATATTGTTTGTTGACTGGCTGTGTTGACACAGTGTACATATATCTTACACATGTTCTCTTAGCAGGTATTTTGAACTCAGCTTTGTAAACTTTCAACATTTTGGTATTTCATGATTTTGTATTCAGTATAGTGACTTTGCTGTCATGTACCCAGCAACGTTATGCATACATCTCAGATGTCTGACTGTAATAACATTAAAAATAAGTAAATAAAACAGGGTCAAAAGTAATGTAGTTCAGCTCTATTTCAGACAAGCATAAGAGGCTAGCCCAGTCTTGCAAAGCCATTCACAGCTCATATCTGGTTTCCTGCTTGCATTAAAAAATTACCTCACTCTCTCACCATTTGAAACTTTGCTTCTCTTCCCACCACAGCCATACCATCCACTTTACTGTTTCAAATGTGTGAGCTTTCTCTTCCATCCTACTCAGGATCTAGACAACAAATCAACAATGGATCAGGAAACCCAAAACTGAGAGGTCAGGTGTACAGCAGCAACTTTTTTTCAACAGGAGTGCAACACATACATCTAGTTTTCTAAAGTTAAAAAGCACACCAAATGTATTTACTTTATAACATAAACAAATGTGAAAAGCACACCTTGAAAAATGCATACTTGGTGGCCGCCTAGTTCATCTATGCACAAGGCCAGCCATGTCTGCATGATCTGACTAGAAGGTGAATCTTCTGATACCTTTTTATCATGATGTAGTGTCTTTAGATGATATTATTAAAATATAATATATAAGTAATAATACAAGTAGAACAAAAGTGTGCAATGAGGTTTGAGAAAAGAATATAAAAAGTTATAACCTTAGTAATTTTTTGTTCAATACAGTATCTAGTGTATTAGATTTAACTGCAGACATATCTCCATATTAGTTTATGAGTGACACAGCTCTCAGTTTTTGCATCCTTGCCAAAGGGCTATTGCATTCTATTAGTTTTTATTTTTCCAATAGTTGAGCAAGGCCATGATTTTTACTGAAGTTTATTCATTCCAGATAACACATAATAACATTTGCCTAGTGTTTTCTCAGTCATTGCTGCTAAAATCTTAAAATGTCTCTCAGAAAATCTAGTTTTTAGGTGATATCTAAACATCATTTAAGAACATGTATTATGCTTATTTGTTATTGGCTTCTACATTTTTGTCAATTATAAATTGTCAGTAATATACTTCATACTGTAACAAGTCTTTCTCATATGTTTCACCTTGCAACTGGCAGCTTGCTGCAGTACTTTAGCAAATATTCAAACAGATCTCATACACTGAGAAAAACAAACACCTTTTTTAGAATATCTCAGTACCCTCCATACCAATATATTTATTATTTATTTATTTACTTACTTACTTGCTTACTTACACACTTACTTATTTATGTACTTTTTTGACCAGGTTAGTCTAAATAAGGATGACATATTTTCAGAAGAGATTTAAGATGTGATTCCTGCTGATTGAGGGACTCTGCACTGAATACCATGACGAGTATTGATACTGTTTTTAGGTACAGCTTTTTATTTATTTATTTATTTAACTCTGAGTGGTGGTTAAAGGTATACTGGGTTGACATACCTCATAAAAAGTGGGGCCTCAACAACTGGCAATTGATCCTAGTAGCCCATTGGCATGCTTCTATCACTGCACCCCACATAACCCTAATCATCAGGCAGGACCACATAATGTGAATCTAGTCTGCAAGGGACAATCACAATACTAGCATGTACTAGATGAGGCTAGACCCCCAGTATGTAGCTTTTGTAGATGATAATGCCATTAGTAGAGAACTTCAAACATCTAAAATAGACCAGATTAGGGACATTGGGGGTGCAATTGTTATTAAATCCAGGGCATCAGCCTTTAGAGTGAGGGAATTCTCCACATAGCTGGGCCTACCTCACTGTTACATCATTAGTGTTTTGTATTTGCATGACATCTAGGCATTTGCAGAAGAGACTAAGCATCAGGATGCCTTTATATTTATTAATTGATATTTTTTGTTCTCCTATTGTAGTCAGCAGTCATCCTGGTGTATAGCTTGGCATAAGTTAAAATCTCCAAAGATGTGCTGCAATAGCAAATATTGCTGTCATAAGAGTTTAGTATGTTGAAAGTGTGAGCTAAGGGTGTTAAATTCTTTCTCTCTGTCTGCATCAGTGTCCCAAATATCAGTTAGGAACAATAACCACTTGTAGGTTGCCCAATGTAAGGTGAAGCTCCAATGGCAAAAGAAACACATTAAATTCCTCCAGCAGACCACAACTGAAATGAGTGGACTGGAAACAGCATAGCTGAATAAACAAGTATAATTTAATTTATAAGCCCTTTTGCCTTCAGTAAAGGCATTATCAGAGATACAATCAGAACACAGGAAGCAAATCTGTTTAAATATACCTCTCAAAAGATATTTAACCAATAAAAACCCTTATCAAGAACAAGTGTAGAAGTATTTAAAGTAACATTGCATATATACAAAACACAAATCCAAATACATATAAAAAAGACATAAAAGACATAAAACTTAATACAATGCTGCATAAAAGTGTAAAAATACTTAATACTTATTTTAAGACCCCCCCACCCTTATCTGGTTTCATTTCAAAACCAAGGAACTACTGGTGGGGGGGGACTAAAAAACATGTAAGGTTAAGCTGTCTGACAAACAGTTTAAAATGGAATAACACTTGTACTACATCCTGCTTAAAGACAGGCAAAAACATAAACCCGTTTTTTAAAAAGCAAAATATGTACTATCCAGTTCAAGGTAACTATAATTAAACACTTTGAAGCCATCATTCATAACAATTTTGCAACAACCACTGCCGTTCTCTAAACAGTCAGTAAAAAAAGTCCCATTTAATTTTTTTTCTTGTTGTTCCTCCCTTTTCTGGTCCATTTTGATTGCTTGGGAGAATTCAATTACTGATTCTGAAAAGGGGGACTCTGGAGAACAAATCTATTAGAGAGCTTTCTTTCATTATTGTTAGGCTCTCCAGTTCCAAAATTGTCAAATACCTCAGTATCATTTGTAATGAAAGGACTAAGGTCTAGATTAAAACTATGTTCCTGTTGCCTTTCATTGTAACAAGTAAGCATATTGGCACCTTGTTTTAATGGTACTGCTTAGGTTTGGGATAAGCACAATTTTCATCGTACTCTTGTTTATCCCTAAGTATTTTTTTCTGTTTCCTTATTTTATTCTTTTTTACAAGCTTATCAGTCTTATTAAAAATCTTGAAATATTCTTGTCTCTACATTGAAAAAGATGGATCAGCCTCAATATTATTGTGTAACTGCAGTACTTCATTCTCCAAAAACTGGATTTTACGCTCATTGTCTGTAATAAGCAAATTCAATTCCTGTATGGTCAAACAGGTCAATAAGTTCACAGTGTAAAGAGGACTTAGGCAATAAACCAACTGGAAACTTCCAAAATCTTAAATCTCTGGGTACTCTTATATTTAATGCACTCATTTAAGGTACTTATTGTCAAGTTGTAAATTTCTATACTTGATGTGATTCTGTTCAAACAATGTAATTTGTGAAATAAGAGTACGTTTACCCGTAGGTTCCTGTATCATAAAGTCCGGGTTGGAAAGCCAGGCTTTAAGGTCGATGTGGGATCCATTATCAAAAGGGTTAGCATGTACAGATATGTCCTGTGTAGAGCAGCAAGGAACACTGATGCCTGTAGGATTAAATAACACATTTCCTTCCCCCACCGCTGGTGTTGAAACAAACTTCGATAACTGCTGAATTAACACTGTGAGATCTACAGGTTGAAATTCCATGAAGAAGCAGTCTGCACAGCTTTATAACACAAACAATCAGCAAAGTTACAAAAAAGCCTGTAAAAACAGTATAAAGAGTAGCAAAGTCCCAAAATGCAGTCTAAATGAGCTGCTGAAGCAAAACTCAAAACTGTTGGACTGCCCATAAGGTAGTGGAAAGCAGAGTTAGGTGTAGCAACTTCCAAAAAATATTAGTAACCACTTGTAGGTAGCCCAGTGTAAGGTGAAACTACAATGGCAAAACAAACAGACTCCTCTAGCAGACCACAACTGAAATTAATGGACTGGAAACAGCACAGCTTAATAAACAAATATAGTTTAATTTCCAGAGCTTTTACCTTCAGTAAAGGCATCATCAGAGATAGAATAAGAACACAGGAAGCAAATCTATTTAAATATACCTCTCAAAAGGTATTTAACCAATAAAAACCCTTATCAAGAACTAGTATATTAGCATTTAAAGTAATAGTGCATATATATGAAACACAAATACATATAAAAGAGACATAAAAGACCTAAAACTTAATACTATGGTACTTAAAAGTGCAAAAATACTTAAATATTTATTTTAACCCCCCCCCCCCATCCTTATCTGGTTTCATTTCAAAACCAATGAACTACTGTTGGGGAGGTGGGGGAGAAAAACTAAAAAAACATGTAAGGCTACACTGTCTGACAAACAATTTAAAATGTAATAAAACTTGTACTACATCCTGCTTAAAGACGGGTACAAACTGAAATCCTTTTTTTAAAAAGTGAAACGTGTACTATCCAGTTCAAGTTAACTATAATTAAACACTTTGAAGCCATCATTAATTACAATTTTGCAGCAACCATTGTTCTCTAAACAGTCAGTAAAAAAAGTCCCACTTAATTTTTCTTCTTGCTGTTCCTCCCTTTTCTAGTTCATTTTGATTGCTTGGGAGAATTCAATTGCTGATTCTTAAAAGGGGGACCCTGTAGAACAAATCTATTGGAGGGCTTTCTTTCATTATGGTCTGGCTCTCCAGTTCAGTTAAGAACTAGTCTCAATTAAAAACAAGAAGCCGGAGCAGGACCAGCTCCTCCAGTACTGGGGCTCTGAATCTCATATTAAGGTTCTTAAGTTCCATAATCTTGTCTACAAAATGCTGTCATGAGGATTCCCCAACAACAAAAGACCCACTGAATTACCCATGCCTCCCATCCTCCTAGGTCTCATATCTTGTTGGTGTCATGGCCGGTTTCATTCCTGAAGAATTATCCATCCAATCTAACTTTAGCAGTAAGCAAAGTGGCCAAAGCTGAAATATGGGCAGGATAAATTGACATGCAGCAGTCACAGCTAGGTACTTGCTGAACATGGGGAGACTCACCCCATCCCACTGTTTGGGTAAAGATAACTTATTGTTATTGATGCAGGAGTGTTTCCTGTCTCAGAGTAAATCTGAAGCCAGGGTTTGAAATTTTTTAGGATATATGGTGTTATACTGATGCAGGAGATATCTCATTAAAAATAGAACTTTTGGTAGAATATACATTTTAATTAACTGAATTCTTTTCATAAATGGCAAATCTGTTTTTACCAGCATATGACTTACTCTCTATATATGCCATTTAACTTTAGCACACAGGGGCCAACTTACTCTCTATATACTTTATGTATACTTGCATGACCAAAGTAAAAAGTTGAGAGAGCGGGCATCCCTGCCTCATACCTCTAATTAAGTGAGTACTTGGGAACAGAATGCCAACCGATTGACCAAGACCTTCACTTAGATTTTTACTTCTTGTTGAAGTAAAGATACTGGATGGTAACTATTGGGGATAGTTTTATCTTTATGAGGCTTAGGGAACATAATGTGCTAATATGCCTGGCAGGAGTTGTCTACCTGTCCTGCACCCATCAAACATCTCTTTTATGGGAATGACAAGTTCATCGTTAAATTGATCTGAAAAGGTCCAGTGTTAATCCATCCAATCCAGGTGCCTTCCTTGCTTTTAAATTATCAATAGCAGATTTAAATTCCTAAAATGAAATAAGCTTGCCTAAAACCTATTTCTCATCCATTGTTAGGGTGGTTAGCCTTAGGGAGGACAATCATTTATCTGGTTTGAGACAATTATAATCTCCATCTATTTGCTGGGAGTTGATACACTTCTGCATCACGATAGTACTGGTTTCTAAGGGGTTAAGGGTTATGCCTGAATCACTGGCCCTCAGGTTAGTTATAATTGGGTCTATATTAGATAATCAAACTTTCACAAGTTCAACTGTCACATGGTCAACATCATATGATCGAATTTTTGAAGGTTTGAACGTTTTAACGGACATCTCCGTACAGTGCAGAATAGGAAGAGTTCCCCTTTTTGCACTGTAGTGTGATCTCGGAGTTGGTATATTTAAAGTGCAGGGTGTGTTGGGAGTGCAGCCCCCCCATGTGCTGAGTGCAGGGGGGCATGGACCCCTGCTTAAAATGTTCAGGTAGGTTATTTGTGTAGTTTACATTTTTTTAATCAGATATTCGAACTTTTAAAAGTTCGATCATATGGTGTCGACCATATGACAGTCGAACTTTTGAAAGTTCGAATATCTAATATAGACCCATTATATTTAATTCTATGGTTCATTCTGTCATTCTTCTGCTATTAGTTTCTGAGAGGTGAGCCCCTGTGCCCAATACAAAGACTTAAATCTGCCCCATTTGTCTTGTAGGGCTTGATAGTGAAGCTGTCTAAATTACTTAGTCCCCATTTGCAATCTATATGCTATTCTATTGTCTTAGGTTTGCATCTCTTTGTTTTTAACTCTATTTCCAAATGACATATATCGTGTTCTTGTTATTCTTATTCTCATTTAGAATGTCCAACTTCTCCTTAATATTTGCCTTTGGTAAAGTTTATAAATTTCATTTTGAAATAACCCCATTGTGCCCAGCCACTAATTCCTTTAGTGCGTGATTTCTGCTGGAATGATCCTATATACTACTTTAGTTTTAGTAAAGTTTGAGTAGATTTTAGTAGAAGTGATTCTAGATTCCAGCTGCTACATCAGGGGTATGGGATTCCCAAACCTGTTTAAATTTAAGGCCTGCATTGTCTGACCAAACAGTAAATTTTGGTGGAAGTTTTTAGCAGAAGACTGGGAATGAACCATACATCTGTTCTACTAGGCAAACCTCAAGTAGGGGCTATAAGGATGTAGTCTCAGTCATGGGGGGTTAATTCTCTGCAACAATGCACTAAATTTAGCTCATCTAACATCACTTTCAGGATAGAAGAGGCCCTAGAATGCCTGACCAGACCTGCTGGGATTTTATCCTGGGCAGGGTCCAGTATGACATTAAAGTCACCTTCCAACAGCACCACTGAATTATCATTATTAAACCTCATCAAAGCTTCAAAAACTGAAGTAGGGGGTCAATTTTATCATTGTTAGGCCATAGTGGTTTCCAGCAAATACACTGCCCATGTATGTTTTGATCAATAATTATCTCGTAACTCAGTAATCATCTTGTGTAACCTTGGCCTCTACTGTCTTAGTCCATCTGAGACAATTGTGTGTCAGTGTCAAAATACCCCTTTTGGTTGCATTACAAGAACTTGTGATGCCTCACCCATCCCATTGCTTAAAAATTAAGTTTTGCTATTTACATTTTAATTGTCTCCTGGAAGCAAAGCAAATAATCTTAGCCTGTAAACTATTTACATGATTTAGAATGGCCTTCCTTTTGTGAGAGTCAACATTCCACTTACATTGCATGAAAGGAATACTGTAAGATATGGATGACTGCCATGACATTTTGCAACAAAGATTGTATTTTTTGAGGCTTCCCCATTTTACTGATAGTAAGCAACCCGCAAACAATTCCAGTGTATTGTTGATTCCAAATATGGCTTTCTTAATTAAAAATAACTATAAATCAACTGATGGACCAGGCTGGAAAGTGGGGGAGGAGGGTATGTGTCAATTCTACAAACACCCATCCCAGTCCAACCAAACTTATACCTGTCTAACCCATAACCAACTAAATAAAGTTTTTTGCAGAGAAACTTACTCCGGTTTTACATGTCTTGTTACAAATAATGATAAGGTTCTGGTACCAGATATGTAAACTGGATAAGAGAGTCTACTATGACTTATTATAAAAATCAAGGAATGCTTAGGTTTGTAGAAGAAAAGGCAAAGCACAACTCTTACTAGGCTATCTGGCCATACATCATAGTGTTCAGAACCCCGGGAACCTCTATCCCTATAAACAAGCATAAACACCTTTGCCTACCCTCCACCTATATACAATTGTATGTTAAACTTATATATTGTAGAAGGTGAAGAGATAAAAGAGTATGTATGAGCTGACAATGGGATTCCATATACATTTGACCAGAATGAGAATAACTATTGTAAGTCTATAGTAAGGAGAAGAACCAATATCAGTAAGAGCTACTATCTGTAAATCAACTAACAAACAGTCACCAGACCATGTTCGAAAAGTCCCAAGAAACCACTTTCTATGTTACTCATCTTGATGAGCACTAATGTACACTTGGTCTGCTATGTGCATTCCTACAGTTCAGTCATTCTTTAGGAAGGAGGACTTGGCACTCTGAGTATTGTTGAGTTACAAAGGAGCTGTTCCCCATATCGCCCAAGGAAGCTTCCAAAGACTAGAGTTCTGATATTGCAATTTCAGGGCTGAAGGTATCCATCTCCAGATTATGTTTCTCCTCATTAGTCTGTAGAGAAGACAGAGGTTGGAATCTGTTGGAGGTAGTTCTTGCAGCTCCCTGCTTCCTCCCCCTTTCTTGTCTCGCAGTCTTCTTGGGAACCATGTTCAGGTCTGGTTGCCTTTTAAGAGGAAATAGGGTTGGGGTCTTTCCCTTTTTTTGAGAAATTTATGGTACGGGTGGCAGGAGAACCCATACTTGTCAACTTGGAAAACAAGTTTCTTTTTACTCCAGGGAGGGAGGCTAGATAATTTTCCACTTCTACTGATCCAAAGGTAGTAATATGATTCCCCTTTGATATACTGTATGTAGGATGGCAGGAAATCTAAGTTGTACTGCATAACCAATTTCAGTGGAAAGTAGGGAGTAGTTTTTTTACATTTTAAGAAGAGAGTGGTGTTATAATTGGGGACTATCCTCGCCACTGCCCCTGCAATCTTCATTTCTGTGCTCAGTATTATATCTCTGTCTACATAATTCAAGCATTTAAATATAAATTTACATGGTTATTTGTTGTTTCTCACTATAGGTGTGATCCTGTGTGCACATTCTGTCACAGTACTGCTATTACTACCCAAAGGTTTTTGTAATTCTCTGGTGATAAACAGTCATGGGTCTCCCCGTTCACATTTTCTGGCCAGCCCAGGATTCTTATGTCATTTCTATGGGCCCTGTTTTCCAGATCATGATCTTGTTATTCATAGTGGTCATTTGCCAATAACATTTGTGCGTACCTCCCCTGTAGTTCATGAATGCTGCCCTTATTTCCACTTCTCTCTTGTTGTTTTGCCTAAAAAAGGGAATTGATATGAACCAAATGAGCTTCATGGTTGACTGTGGTGCTTTTGTATTTGTGCAATGTCTACAGCTGTTGTTTGTAGCATTTTAGTGAAAAGCTCCAAAGTTTCTTTAATACATTTAATATCATCTGGAAAGTTATTCACATTTCCTACCATAGTTAACTCCCTAGTCTAAATGGGGAAGGGAAGGCTTCGCACTATCCGCCACGGTAGACAATAATCTGACTTAGTAGTGAGTTGGAACTCACTTCTGTCAGTTCCACATTTAGAAAGAACCTGATACTTAGGAATTTCACCTCAAATGAATAATTTATTGGTCATCATGATCAGTTTACCCTAGAGTGTGTCCATCATAAGTGCATGCCCATGCACGTCCTGGTAAGACAGAGAGAGACAGAGAGACAGAGAGATACACATGTTTGTGTGTGTGTAAATAAGCTTGTGCCTTTAAGACTGCTGAGTACTCATAATGCATATTGCCCTTCTATCAGTTAAGATTATGATATGTTCTGACTATTCTGCCATTTTTTGTGGAATAGTTTTGCAGTGTTGAGTATTGTGCAATTACTGAATACATCAGGCTGATAATATGACATGGTATTAGAAAAATGGTATTTCTTTTCACTTAAAACTAACAAATTGAAAAGAAAATATGCCATTCAGGAAGAGAAACCATGCCAAAGAGCTGATGAGCATACCTGTTAACTGTCCCTGATTTTATTTTGACTCAACTTTGACTCAACTTTCAGGTCTGTCCCTCTTAATCCCTCCTAAAACTGGTGACTTTTGGATAAAAGGTGGTGAACTGTATTTAATAAATAATGATAATAATTAATGTTATAGACTTCTTTTAATTCAGAAATTGTATATTAATCCACATTCTCTTATTCTGGCAATGTCTCATATTAGTAGTACTAATATTTTAAAAGTGTCCCTAATTGTCCTGATCATTTTTGGATTTGTCCCTGATTGGTTGAGAGCTATGCTGATGTGAGGTCCTGGAGCGCAGACCAGTTTTTATTGAGAAGTTGTTTTTCTGCTCAGAATAAAATCATTGTATCAGTTTTCAAAAAAAAAAAAAAAAAACTAAACATGGCAAAATACAATAATCATTCCACAAACATTTAACTTTGCAATACCATTTGCCTGGTCATCATGGAGGTAGAGGTTCTCAAACTTCTTCACAGGATAAAAGCTTGACAAAGAAAGTGAAGAAGAACAGGTGAACACTTTAAAACATGGGCAAAGAAGTGGAATCAGTTTTCTGTTCATTTCTGTTTTCTGAGGGGGGAGAGATAAAGCATGAGGCACTATTAAATAAGTTAAATGGAAATTTTGTGCTAATAAGAAATGTTTGTCATAAAAGAGCAAACTTTCATAGACGAGTTCAAGCTAAGGGAGAGCCTGTTGGAGCTTTTGTTAGGTTCTCATATGAACTGTCTAGATACTGTGGGTTTAACCAGACAAAAGATGGAAATTTGCAGATAGAATTGTGATTAGGCTAGCTGATACTGAAATGCCTCGATACAGCTGGAAGTGGATTTAACTTTGGAAAAGGCAATTTAGATGGCTGGGGAGACAGAAGTAGTAAGGATAAAATGCTACTGCAAGCAAAGCAAATGACGTGTGAGGTAAAACACAAAGAAAATAGCATAGTCAATGAAAGGCATAATTACAGTCAATGTAATTGTTCATTAAAAGCAGAGGGACTGCAAGTTTGACAAATGTACAAGATGTGACCATTCACATAATAGATCACAAAAGTGTGTTCGCACAATATGTGACCATTCACATACTAAGTCACAACAGTATGTTCAAATGTTCAAACAAGATGTGACCATTCACATACTAAGTCACAGTAGTATGTTCAAACAAGATGTGACCATTCCCATACTAAGTCACAGTAGAATGTTCAAACAAGATGTGACCATTCCCATACTAAGTCACAGTAGAATGTTCAAACAAGATGTGACCATTCACATACTAGGTCACAGAAGTATGTTCACACAAGATGTGACCATTCACATACTAGGTCACAGTAGTATGTTCACACAAGATGTGACTATTCACATACTAGATTACAGTAGTATGTTCACACGAGATGTGACCATTCACATACTAGGTTCATAGGTTCATAGGTGTGTACTAGGCTAACGGCCTTGGAAGCTATATAAGCCTAGCCCAAGAAGATTTCCTGGCATCATGCATCCCAAAGTTAGTTCCCAGTGCCCCTGTCAAGCAAGGCCACTGAAGTGCTCCCCCGGGGTGAACATCCTATTGCCCATCCACTCATAAAGATTTCTCTTAATGAGGGCCAGTGAAGTGCTCTGTTTGACATGAATGGAAGTTTGTTCCAGAGTATGGGAAGTCAATGGGTTAGGAACCTGTCCCTCCAGCATGTTCTGTTTATTGTGGTAATGAGATTTAGGTCCCTGGAGTGTGTGGCACGGAGGGACTGGGATTTCTTTAGGTGTAGCATATCTAGCAGCTCTGGGTCAGACATGGCTTTGTAGGTCAAGCAGTGATCGTCTCTAAGTAGGCGATAAGAGACAGAGTATAGCTGGAGTTTTTTGAGTCTGTCCATATAGGACATGTGTCTAAGGCCTAAGATCCTCTTAGTGAGGTATTTTTGTGGCCTTTCCAGTTGTTGTAGGTGTCTAGTGAGGTACATACCAAATGGGGCATTGTATTCTATAATAGGCCTAATGAGGGATGAGTAGAGAGGGATTATGACCTCTTTCTTCCTGAATGAGAAACCTTTTGTAATGAGATGTGCCACATAGAAGGACTTTCTGACTACAGTGGCAATGTGGTTATCAAAGGAGAGGTTGCTGTCAGCCTGTGTCCCCAGGTCTCTTATCACACCTTTGGTATTTAGTGGACTACTGCCTATGTGGTAGTTCATGGGCACCAAATTTTTCCCAAAGGGAATGGCAATCCACTTTTTGGCATTGAGCTTAAGCCATGGTTCTGCCACCAGTCACTGATGTCAGTGAGGCCTTTTTGTAGAATGTCTACATCAGTTGGAGAATCAATAATGGCTCCAAGTTTGCAATCATCTGTGAACTTGGTCAGCCAGAGTCCCTTTGTGTTGGCTTGAACTTCAGAGAAGTAGATGCCAAACAGGAGAGGACCTAGGACCAATCCCTGTGGGACACCACATGTAACTGGTTGGTTGTCAGATTTGGAGTCTGCTACTTTCACAGTGTGAGTTCTATCAGTGAGCCAGTTGGTAACCCATCTTATGACATAGGGGTATATGCCTAGTTTAGTGAGTCTATCTATGATTCCTGGGTGAGGGATGGTGTCGAAGGCCTTTGCAAGATCTAGGTAGGCTGTGTGAACTACCTTGCTCTCATCCACAGCTCTGGTGACAGACTCAAAGAAGTCTATCAGGTTGAGCAGGCATGATCTACCTTTCACAAACCCAAACTGCGTGGGGTCCAGAGTTTGGAGATTCCCTATGTCCTTATTTATAAGGTCCATGATGATGCATAGCCTTAGATATCAGACTCGTCAGACTAATGGGGCGGTAGCTCACAGGGTCTGTAGTCGCTCACCCTTTGTGGAGTGGGATGACTATAGCAGTGTGCCATTCAGTAAGAACAAAGCCTGAAATGAGGCTGTGATTGAACAGGGCACTCAGGTGTGGTGCCACTTCACTTTGTAATTCATGTAGAACACAGCCAGGGATATTATCAGGTCCCATGGAAGCTGTATTCTTGGCATTGGATAGTGCATTTTTTACTTGTGTAGCTGTGATAATAGGGATTTGGCATTCCTCAGGTATTGTGATAGGCCCTTTAGGGGGTCAAAAGGGGGGTAAAGTTTACACTGAACCTGTCAGCCAATATGTTGGCAATATCTGTTGGTTCTATATTTGTATTGCCATTGTGCTGTAACTCAGAGTAGATCTGAGTAATGCCATGTAGATTCTTGACATAAGTATAGAATGCCTTGTTGTTGTCTTTAGAATCTGCAGCCATTTTGTTTTCGTAGCTTTAGAGGATTTGATGATGGATCTCAGTTTTTTGCTGAGGCTAACAAGGGAGTTTTTCCAGTCTTTGGAATTCACCATTTTCTACAACAGTTTTTTTCCTTCTGTTGTAGAGTTTGTTTATGGTGGGGGACCACCAGATTGGCTTCCTTTTTTTGGAGGAGAACGTCTTGGTTCTGTTTGCTATGGTCCGTTCCATGCATTTGTGTGTATGTGCTCATACAGTGCATTGGTGTATGACTCAGCAGTCATGCACCTATTTTCCATTTGCATGGGTGTCGTGAAGTTAGCCACCTCTATTTTTAGAAGCCCAAAATTGGCTTTGGAGAAGTTTTTATGGTGGTTTCCTTTGTGGGGGGGGGGGGGGGTTAGGGTGGGATGTGGATAACCATGGTGATTAGCTTGCGGTCAGATCTGACCAGGGAGGAGTTGATTAGTGGTGCAGAGCAACAGTCGCCCATGTTAGTAATGACCAGGTCAAGGATGTTTCTACCCCTGGTGGGGGTAAGAATGAGTTGGTCCAGGGCACTGGAACTAATGAATTACAGAAAATGTTGAGCAAGTGTGCTGGTACATGAGTCATTTTCTCAGTTAATGGACGGGTAGTTAAAGTCTCCCAGTATAAGGTTATTGGGTTGTATCCCAATATTTTTCAGGGCGTTTAGGAATGTGGAGTAGGAGTCTTGGGACATGGTGGAGGATCTATAGCAGGCTACAACCTGGATTGCAGTTTTACCCAATGTTAGTTGTACCTGAAGTATCTCTGATGTGTTATGTTGGGCTACTAGTCTGGAGGTGTGCATATCCTTTATGAATATGGAGACATCACCACCTTTATTGCTTCGGTCTAGGTATAGGGGCCGAAAGGTATGGTATGAATTATAGCCTGGTAGTGCTGGGGTGCTCTCTGGAGCCTTGAACCAGGTCTCGGTCACTGCACAGATGTTGGTGTTCTCCATTTTAAGGAGTGCTTTGAGCGAGTGTATCTTGAAATTTAGACTTCTAGCACTGAGTACCATAACCATCAGATTTTGTTTACTTGTAGTTGTTATGGTGGTAATTTTGTCTTCAGGACATTGCCTAAAAAAGGCACTATAGGGGTGGCAAGAGCCTTGGCCAGTATCTGGAATCCCTTGGGTAACAAGAGCAGACCATCTCTGGTGAAGCATCGAGGTCTGTCGATAATGACCAGGCAGGCAGATACTGGATTCCCTTAGAATGACACCTGCAACTTAGCCAATTGTTGAAGTTAATCATTTTCTGCTTGTACTGTGGTGTGTTCACTCAAGATGTGACCATTCACATAATAGATCACAGCAGTGTGCTCACACATGTGACCATTCATATACTAAGTCACAGCAGTATGTTCAAACAAGACATGACCAGTCACATACTAGGTCACAGTAGTATGTTTACACAAGATGTGACCATTCACATACTACATCACAATAGCATATTCACACAAGATGTGACCATTCAGATACTAGGTCACAGTAGTGTTTTCACACAAGATATGACCATTCACATACTGAGTCACAGCAGTATGTTCTCACAAGATGTGACCATTCACATACTAGGTCACAGTTAATGTGTTCACACAAGATGTGACCATTGACAAACTAGGTCACAATAATATGCATTTATCTTGAGTTCATTTGTAACTATAAACAGGTACAAGGACTGGTTTAAACAGGTACAAGGACTGGTATTACTGTAGAATCACATGGTTCTTACAGAAGCATCTGAAATTATCTATAGTTGCATGAAGCAGAAATGGAAATGCATAGGCCTGAAGGCAATCTAAAGTGTATAGGAATGACTGAGTGGAAGGGGTATGTGTATGAATTTTGGATTTTATATGCTGGAAGAGTCATACATGAATAATCTGCTCAGCAGAACTGTGACATGCATGTTCTGGCTGATCGCCAGAGAATTTAGTCTGTTTAACTATGAGCCTGTAAAGATAAAGCTGAACCCAGACACTGTCCCTTGTGCCATGACCACACCCAGGATGAGTAGCATTTCCAATACTGTATAAAACAGAGGCAGAACTATATATGTAAATATTTTGTGTGACTGAAATTGTAACTGAACCTACTAAATGGTGTTCCCCAATGGTATCGCTTATCAAAAAGAATGTTACTCTGGGAATATGTGTTGATTGTAAAAAGTTAAATGATGCAGTGATGAGGGAAGGGTTCATTACATCTACCCTTAATTATACTTTTCCTAAGATGGTTGGTGCCTGAATGCTCTCTATATTAAATGTTTCAGGTGAGATTTTGGCAGATACCTCTACAGAGACACAATCAAATGCCTTTTGAAACAAAATCTTTATTACGCTGATTGCAGGGTTTTATTTCAAAAGACTGCCATTTGGCATAACTTCAACACGAGGAAAATTTCAAAATGAAATGATGAATCTGTTGAGAGGGCACAAAGGTATAGTTGTTGATGACATTGTTGATATGCCGTAGTTGGTCTTGATGAAAAGACATGTGACAGAAACTTGGAAGCAGTGCCATATACCATTAAATACTCAAATTCGAAACTAGAAAAAAATGCAGTTTTGGGAAGAGCAAGAGTTAGCGCTAAAAATTCCAATATATGTAATTGAGTTACATCAGGCCCTAAGCATGATTAATTTCTCAGACACATTTGTACCAGATCTGTCCACAGTGCTTAGCCCTCTGACAGATTTGCTAAAGAAAGATGTACTGTTATTGTAGGGAAATGTCTCAAGCCCAATCTTTCAGCAGATTAAGCAAGTATAGATGTCTGCTTCAGTGCTTACCTACTAGGATGTCAAAATACCAATAGTGGTGAGTGCTGATGTCAGTAGTTATGGTCTCGGTGGTGCTCTTTACTCCACATGGATGGATGAGTCTTAAGACCTATTACCTAATGCAACATATCATTAACTAATGCAGAGCAAAGATATTTACAAATAACAAGAGGGCCTTACAAGTGTGTAGGCATGTGAGAAGTTCTTCAGATACCTATTGGGGGTTAAAAAGTTTCCAGCTCTAAACTGACCACAAAACACTGATTCCACAGATTAATTTCTATGATGTGGATAAAAGCACCAGCAAAATGTTAGGGGTTGCTTATGAGACTGAGAAGCTTTAAGGTAAGAGGAGTCCATATACCGAGAAACCAGTTTGTTGCAGTCAGCAAATCAGATACCAAAGTCTATGTTGCTGTTCATGTGCGGAGCATCGGTAAATGCCAGCTATTATTAAAAGGCTTGGCAGAACAAAACAAGCTACCAAACAAGATAAAGCTCTTCATCTGACCAAATCATATGGCTCCTCTACTATATAATTTCGGAACAAATTTCTTTTCTCAAGAAACTTTGGGTGATGAGGAAGTTCACTATGCTGATGTGCCCTGGCAAAGTTATGGATGATTTAGGATTTTGTACTGTAATTTTTAAAGCACAAGTTCAATGTTCCTTTGACATCAGAGCCTAAATCATTTGCCTTGTTTCTTTTTTATTTGATCTCCAAAGTGTATTATCTTCTTTGCCAGCCAGGTCCATCAGTGTTATTGTTGTAGGGAAATATCCATAATATTTCCAAGTGAATTCTGATTTGATGTGACTTCTGTGGGAGAGTAGACCATGATGAGATAAATATACTGTCTAGATGAACAGAGGTCCAGGAAGTATTTACATCCAATATTTCAGATAGGGTGACAGCAACAACTTTGCCCCATCCCCTCATAAGCCAGTGCTTTATTTGCAGGCACAGATGTACATTTCTGAGCAAAACCAAGAGAAATGAAGAGATAGAAGTCCAGGGTGTCCACTGGGATGTCTAGTATAGACAGATCTCTGTTACTTACTGGACTGTAAGCCCCATCAGTGTCCATAGTTCTAAGACATAGGGACATAAACTAGCTTTGCTAGAGAGATTGCAATTACTGCATCTTTAAATGATATGTGACAAATATAATAGTTTCCATTCCACAGGAGATATGGAATGATTTTCACATTACTGGAAGACTGCTTGTGTTTGCTCTTATGGGGAAGATATTTTTTGCAGGATTATGAATCTGTTTGCTGTGGTGAAAAGTTTTGGATTTCTAGGTTTTATGGGTTGAAATGGCCCTGTGTACCAGTTTCAAGAGAGGAAGGCATTGTATATTGGTTTGTCTACTAAAATCTCAAACACATTGGGTCATTATTGTGGACAAATGTTGTTCATTTTCATCACAGTTCATTTCTAGTGATATTAAAATTTTAATTTAGATTTATATCAGATTGATTAATCCAAGCACAAAGCAGATATGTTCCTTATACTCAAGGTGTTGTAGGTAGCCCATTCTGGAAGTATATTCACAAGTGGGTGAACCCAGCAAGGAAGCATACATTATAAGGAAGATCTAGCATATTTTCTTAATCCAGAAATTTGACTATCTTGTGTATCAGATCAACAATTTACCCATCTGTTTACAGGCTAAAGAGCACAGCAGGGTTGCATCCGAGGGGTGGGTGTGCAATGGGGATGTGAGACATATCACCCTGCCTCCTCAGCAGCTCAGTCATGTCCATCATCCTTTTCCCTCTTTGAACCATGCCCCTTCATCATGATGCTCCACCTTCTACCAGGGATCATCATTGGGAATACCTACAAAATCTCCCTTCTGCTGTATGCTACCCAGGTTGTTAACTGAACCTGAGTCAGCTGGACTGTAGTGAGGCCTTTATCCCTGTATGGCACAAGAGTAGCTTGAAGTGCTTGTGTTTATTGGTTTACTTATTAACTTAAGAGTTTATGTATTTTTCTAGTGTACCTTCCACTATGTTATTTCTGCCCTTTAAAAGGTGACTACTCAGAGTTAATTGCTACCAGTTGCATCTTTTCATGGTTAACTTATTTTAAGGTTATACCAGAAGGTGTGTTCTTTTTTTTTTTTGGCATCACCAATTTGTATGGCACTCTAATACTTGGCAATCTTAACTTAAACTGACAGCTCAACAATACAACCTCTCCCAAACACACAATAAATATTTATAAATTCACCCATCTTATGAATAAAACTGCAAGATTCAATAAAACTACAAAAAGGCAGACCAGACTTGACTGGATTCTTACCTCCAACCCAGTTAATATAAGCTCATATGGATGTTTATTTGATACAATCAGTGACTATCTTCCCAAATTTCCATTAAAACAATTAAGTAATAAAAAAAGAAATCAAGTAATCTGTAAACAAGTAGATAGTCTTACAGAATTCACTGATGAAGCTTTCAGTAATATCCTAAGACACTGTAAGTGGTCATTTCTAAAGTCTCTCCCCCTTGGCGAAACAATGGTTAACTGAAGTAACCAAAACAACTCATGGCCATAAGAGAGAAAGCATGGACAAATTGGCTTAAACACAAAACACAGAGTGCCTAACAAAATTTCAGACAACATATAAGCCCTACTAAACACACAAAAAGTGAAATCAGATAAGCAATGCTACTACCAACTGGTCCAACACAAATATCATTGTTTTACAAAGCACTTCTGATCCTACATAATTAAGCTCCTTTATCCCAGCCAGTCTGACACACCCACACCCACACCCACAATAAAAACAACAACAAAGATAGCATTGCTTCCTAATTCAATTTCAATCCCTATTTTATATAAACAGTTGCCTCCTTTCTCAAGGATGCCATCATCTCCTCCTACAATCCCACAAAAAATTGAAACTCAGTCAGGTCAGTTTAGTTTCCTGTCTGTCCTATCAGCA
Organism: Protopterus annectens; assembly: GCF_019279795.1. Classification (NCBI taxonomy): domain Eukaryota; kingdom Metazoa; phylum Chordata; order Ceratodontiformes; family Protopteridae; genus Protopterus; species Protopterus annectens. The sequence continues at coordinate 1,368,577,174 of NC_056731.1, forward strand.
ACTACAAAAAATATGTGCATACTAAAATCAATCACCTCAGCAGTAGAGAATTAAAATGTTGAGTATCTGAGAACAGCAGTAGGCACCCTTACATACACTGATTCTACTCATTCCGCCCCCAAAAATTGAGTCCTGGACTTCTGTAAAAAGTATTTTATTATACTTCTACACAAAGGGAACAAATCCACAGAATTCATCAACTATTGACCTATAGCTATCTTAGCACCTCTGTCAAAAGTCCAAGAAAAATTAATCCATTCACTACTTTTAAAGTATATCATCAGTAATAATCTCTTCTCCATCATCCACCATGTTTTTTGCCTTAAACATAGTACCATAACCACCCTTCTCAGTAAAACAAACACAATAAACCACATGACAAACTCTGGCCTCTTAGTCTAATCTATTTTCTCTGACCTAGTTAAAACATTCAACACCATCTTTCATCATAAAATACTCATCCCTCAAACTCCCACTTAGCCTAATCAATTGTCACCAGCTATCACACAAACAGATAGCAGGTAATGAAATTACTCCAAGACTTTCACCCTTTGGTTCAATACATGGCCCCCTCTTTTTTAATATCTCTGAAAATAAACTTCACACAGCCTCCAAACATGCAACCCTCATCTGCTCTGCCCCAACCCTCTCAAAACTTAATCTCACTCAAGACTACTTCTCATACATTGAAACATGACTAAGAAAAATCTCATGTTCTTCAAAATCATAAGAAAACAAAAATAATACTCTTCACACCAAAACATTTCTTAGACCAAACAACAATCACTCAAAATACCCTCCAAAAATAACACCAGAATAGAAATAGTACAACAATCAAAGCTACTGGAAATCACAACAGATGAACACCTACAATTTGATCTACACAAACTTTAAGCTGTTAAAAACACCAGAAACTTGGTTTGCTCTACAGAAGTAATCACTAAATCACTGACAGCACTAGAACAAACATTGCATTAACCTGCTTACTACTATCTTTTCTTTATGCTTACTCCTTCCAGACTAACCTTCATAGCACCAAAAAAATGAAACTAGACAACTGTTACTACAGACTTGCTTAATTTGCCACCAATCTCCTGCAAAAAGCCACTACTGTATGTGACACCCATGCACTGGCCTAGTAATCAAGGAGCTTCAATTCTCACCACTAGCACCAGTGAGGGCCGTGCACAGTGGGAAGGAGAGCAAGTACACACACACAGTAAAATACAATTTCCCTTAACAGCACACAGAGATCACAGTCAGTCTGGGGCTGGTTTCTCCCTTTCTCTCCAGATCCCCAATAAGACTCCCCACAGCACAGCTATAGGGTTCAGATCTCAGCTGAGTAGTCAAGCCAAAACCTCCAGTACCCGCTCTGTCCAACCAGTGCTTTGTGTCCCTGCCCAAGAAGCTGACACACACACACACACACACACACACACACACACACACACACACACACACACACACACACACACATTGAGATATGGTTCATATACAAACACACAGACACTCCTGGGAAAGGCTGGCACAGGTTCTCCAGCTATGCTCCCTCCTGCCAGGCTATAAGATAGTAATCACTGCCAGCAACTACTTTTATCAGCTACTGATAAGGCCCTTCCCAAAGGGTGACCAATTTTACTGTGTGATATTACTGTCATCCAAATAGTAAGTGTGACCCAGGCCTAAAGCTATTGGAGTGGCTTGGACAGTATCACCAAATACATGCAATGTATGCTAAAAGATTAAATTATCTCTGCACAAAACAGCCACAGTTGAAAGATTTAAAAATATTTAATATAAAATAATAGAACCACAAGGCAATACTTATTACTTCAACACAATGACATTACAAGTTCAAAAATCACAGGAAAATGCTTTAAAATAATACTGTAAAATAGTCTGACATAAATATAGAAAAAGCTACACTAATCTGGCTATTCTATCTATCTCTAAGATAATTCATTGTTCTCAATTCTGCTTACATACAGAGCAAGCAAGTGCTGATGAGTGGATACTCTTCAGACAAAATCCAAAATGCTCTGTCTTTCTCTCTAAAATACAATTTGCATGTAAAATCTAGTAATTAAATCTTGTCCTAAAACAATAGAAAGAATTCCTTAGTCCATACATCCTGTCTCCGAGCTTGAGATCAAACAGTCATACCTGCTTGACTTATAAGCTTTCTTCCAGCAGAGTGCACTGTGGTTACATTTTTGAAGCTCAGTACAACATATAGTTTAATCAAAACATACAGTTCTCTTTACATTTGTAATCCAAGCCTGTGGATTATATTAATATTTACAAATGACATAGAATTATTTACAAAATACTATCTAGCTAAGCTGGCAGCCTTCACATATCCCCACTCCTCCAGAGAACTCAAGCTAGTTTTCCAAGTGACCCTTGAGAAACATTGCTTGAGAGCGTTAGGTCTATCTGAGTATACCTTACCCCATTCCCTGTCATTAGAGTCCATCTGCACTGACGTTGCTAACCTTACTGCTGTGCTGCACTGACATATATGCTTGCTGCAGTGCCCACACTATGGCTAGACATTCCTTTTCTACAGCTGCATAGCATTCCTCCCTGGGTTGGAGCCTAGAACTGAGATACCGGGTGCTCATCTCCCTCTAAAGAAATCTGGCTAAGTACAGCCCCCACCCCATGGTTCAAAGCATCCACCTGTACAACAAATTCTTCACTGTAATCTGGACTGGCTAACACTGAGGGTCCTCCCAAAGTTTCTTTAAGCTTCTAGAATGCCTGCTCACATGCTGTGGTCCACACAAGCTTATCTGACTTGTTTTTCCTCTTCAGGTCTGTGAGGGGAGCAGCTAAGTACTATAACAGGGGACAAACTTTCTGTAGTACCCTGCTGTCCCTAGGAATGCCCTCACCTGCTTTTTGGTAACAGTTGCAGGCCATGCCTAAATTGCTTCCACTTTGGCAGGTTCTGGCCTGATCTTATCACTCCCCTCTCTATGTCCCAGGTAGGAGACCTCTGCCATACCCACCTGACATTTGCTCGCCTGAATGGTGAACCCTGCCCTCTGTAGTCTGCCTAGCACCTCCCTGACATGTTGAAGGTGCTTTTGCCAGGAATAGTTGTAGATGGCAATATCATCTAGGTAAGCAAGGGCAAGCCCTCCTGCTCCTGCTAGGATACGATCTACCAGCCTCTGGAAAGTTGTTGGGGCATATTTTATCCCAAAGGGCATCTTGTAGCATAATCCACTACCACTAAGATATACTTTTTCCCTGTGGAACTTGGGGTACTCAGAGGCTCCACAATATCAATAGCTACCCTCTGAAATGGCTCCTCAATCACATGCAAAGACATCAAAGGAGCTCTCACCTTGTCACCTGCCTTGCCTACCTTTTGGCACTGCTCACAGGTCCTGCAGTACATTGTTACATCTCTGGAAATTCCAGGCCATTAAAAGTTCTGCATAATACGTCTCTTTGTACGTTTTATGCCCATATGACCTGCAAAGGGAATATCATGGGCTATGGCTTGAAGCACCATTTGGTAGGCTTTAGGCACTACCACAACTGCTGTATTCTCTCACCTTCTACCCCTCCCTCAGGGGTCCACTCTCTATACAGTAACCCTTTGCCCCAGTAGACAGATTCCCCCCTTCCCTTGAGAATCAGGTGCCTCACTAGCTACCTGCCTTAAGCCTTGTAATGTAGGGTCTGAGAGCTGAGCCTGTCTCAACTCTGCCTTAGTAACCCTTCCTAGCTCCCCTTCCACAGGATGTCTGGCATCCTCTAACAGTGCTGCATCACTGTCAGCCTGGGTACTACTACTCACCTCTACCTTTGCAGTCACTCTGTCCAAGGGATCATCAGTAACCACAAGCAGATGTGGCTCACCTTCAGTCTCACTGCTACAGGGTAGCTCCCTCCCTGAAGTAATCATGTCACCAGTCCTGGCTGCAAGTGTGCAGTCTGACTGGGTCTCCCCCAGGCTACCAGACCCACATGCTTGTCTCCAAGCCTGACTACATGTAACTGCATGAGCGCATGGTACTGCATTATCAAAATCATTCCCTATCAGGACATCTGCAGGAATATCCTCAAACACGCCTACTTGCTGGCTTCCCTTTTCACCCTCCCAGTCAAAATGAACCCTAGCCAGAGGTATTTGGAATGGGGTCCCTCCTAAAGCTCTGACTGGAGTAGACTGCTCAGGCAAGTAGTGCTCTTCTGTAACCATTGCAGGCTTCACAATGGTTATGTCAGAGGCTGTGTCTCTCTTAGCTATGGCCTCTTTGCCATTCACTACAATAGGATATAACCTCTGGTGGTAGCCTGGTACCCCTGTTGTCTCAAAACAACCTACTGTTGGCATTTTGTCCTTCCCTCTTACTGGCTCTCTCACCTTTTGTTCCCCACTTTGCCTCCATGGACATCTATATGCCACATGGCCCCACTGGTTGCATTCAAAACTTTTAACACTAGGTCCTGGAAATGTACCTGGAATAGTGGCTTCCCCTGATACTGGCAGATTCTGTTGGGGTAGTCTGGGCTCCCCATCATGAGTTTCCATAGACCCATGAACAGCACTGGGTGTCCCTTTCCTGTGCGGGGATGCCCTGCTTGCTAGGTATAGGCCTCTCTTCTTCCCCAACTCATCTGAAGTAACACAGCTAACCAGATCCTCATGTCCTCAGGCAAAGTGCTAAGGGCTTGTTCTCTCACCAAAAGATCTGCCAGCCCTTCAAAAGTAGTGACCTGACATACACTCACCCACCTATGGAAATAAGTGCTTAGTTCTACAACATATTCACACACACTTTCATCTGCCTTGTGTCTATGCTCATGACAGCAGTATAATCAAAAAATTTATGATCAGATAATTTAGACAACACAGTTACTGCTTTACAATGGAGGGGGTCAGAAACCATACCCAGAGCCTTTGGTCAACATAATACTGTTTACATACCCTCTCAAACATATGAATAAAATTATCCACCTCTGTAAACTGTGGAAGAAATTTACTGACCTTTTGTTTTTCTGGGGTCCAGTTATTCCCTTGCCCATTACCTCAATGACTCTGGCAAAGAGTCAGCATCTCCTTTTCATGCTGCATCTGCCTCTCCTTCTCCACAGCTTCCATTTCCAAATGTCTGGTCTCCAACTCAAGTCTCTTTAGCTCCAGATAGATTTTTAAGTCTTCTGAAGAAAGGTTGAGCTGTCCATTCTCTCAGTGTTGTACATCTCAATGGCCAGTCTGATCATCTACCTGATTGCTGTTTTCTGATGCAGCTGTGACCAAAGCTGCAATCATGACTGCCTTAGTTAGGTTTCCATGCACCAGTCCTTTAACCTGTCACATCTCAGCCAACTGGCTCCTTGTCAGCTTACCTTACTCCTCTGCTGACATGCTTGCCTGCTCTCCCTGACTAACTAGGCTAACAAAAGAAATAAAGCAGTTGTGATCTGAACTCTGAATATTCACTGTCTGGCTGATTTAGAGTACAAAAACACCTTCAGTGATCACTGTACACAAGCTACAAGAATTCACTATCCACACCACTACAAGCCAATTAATATGTGATGTGGCTAACTTACCACTATCAAACAATTAATATTTGATGTGAATCCCACCACTGCCAAACAATTAATATGTGACGCTCATGCACTGGCCCAGTAATCAAGGAGCCTCGATCCTCACTACTAGCACTTTTGAGGGGCATGCACATTGGGAAGGATAACAAGTACACAGACAGTAAAATATAATTTCACTTAAGAACACACAGAGATCACAGTCAGTCTGGGTCTGGTTTCTCCCTTTCTCTCCAGATCCCCAATAAGACTGCCCAATGGCATAGCTATAGGGTTCAGATCTCAGCCGAGTAGTCAAGCCAAAACCTCCAGTACCATCTCTGTCCAACCTGTGCTTCGTGTCCCTGTCCAAGTAGCTGACACACACACACACTTTGAGATTTGATTTATATACAAACACACAGACTCTCCTGGGGAAGGCTGGCACAGGTTCTCCAGCTATGTCCCCTCCTGCCAGGCTATAAGGCAGTAATCACTGCCACCAGCTACTCTTATCAGATACTGATAAGGCCTTTCCCAAAGGGTGACCAATTTCACTGTGTAATATTACTGTTATCCATATAGTAAGTGTGACCCAGGCCTAAAGCTATTGGAGTGGTTTGGACAGTACCACTAAATACATGCAAGTACTCTACAGCTTAAATTATCTCTACACAAAGCAGCCACAGTTGAAAGGTTTAAAAATATTTAATAATAAATAATAGAACCACAAGACAATGCATATTACTGCAACACAATGATATTACAGAGTTCAGAAATCACAGGAAAATGCTTTAAAATAATACTCTAGAGTAGTCTGACATAAATATAGAAAACAGCTAGACTAATCTAGCTATTCCTATCTATCTCTAAGAGAAATTACTGTTCTCCAAACTTTGGAATTCTCAACCACTACACTTAAAGCAAATTGAAAAACTAAATGAATAACTCACCTTCAACAATACTTAGCATCTGTTCATGTTTAGGCTACCAGGCTAATACCTTAACTATAAGCACCAAAATACTGTTTAATTTATTACTTACTGTGTCACTTCATCATAACTCTACTATATACAATTTTCTGCCAACTAATCTTCAGCCTCTTTCAAAATAAAAGTCTCTCTTGTATCACTTCTCACACTTGAATATTTACCTAAGTACTATTCAACGGCCATACCTCTCTATCATTTAACTATATCTGTCTGCAGTACTTTCTGTCTTTCCAACTCAACTTGATCTTTGGTATTAAGTCAAAGTATTCAGTTGTATTACTTAGAAATATCTACTACTGTTTTCAATGTAAGTTATGTTTATTCAGTGTATGTGTCAGTGTAAGTTCATCACAATATTGCAGGATCTGAGTTTTGTCCATGTCCTTTGTTGGAAGTATTTGTTTAACCCTATGTCTCTGCACTGAATTTATTATCCTGTGTGACTTGAATTATTTGTATTAATGTAGGACATTGTAAAATTTATGTGTGAAGCTTTTCTCCATGCACCTCTGCTAAAAAGTATTTTTGTCTATTGGACTTTCCCAGTCAACAAATAGAAATGCATAAACTAAATAAATAAGTAATTAAATAAATAAATAAATAGTTTTGAGTCATTAGTAGCAACTATATGATAAGCTGAGAAAGAGTGGGAGCTACCATTTACCACACATTCTGAAAAGTATTATGTAAGTTTGTGTGAGAAATAATTTTGGCTAAGTTTTAAATACTGCTGTTGACCATGCATTGAAAGGCATTTGGCTCATTCTGAGGTGGCTAAATTCCTAGCTAGCCTGTGATCATAATTATGATATGCAATTGCACAGTGTAACATGACAAGATTTAGTTGTTACCCAAGGTGGGAGTGCATATTCACCATACATCTTTAAAGCTAATTGCAACTTGTAAGTTATCTGATGGCATTGTTGAGATTCACATCTTATATAACTTGTTGTATCGCACATCAAATATTGATGGTAGAAGTGTAAGAATTAAAGCCCATATCTCCTGTCCATCACAGTAGGCAAAAATGATTTTAATTCCACATGAAAGAGAAGCAGTGCTGTGACAGAGACTGATTTTTTATTTTTTTTTTTTACTTTTTGTTCACTGGGTTAGTCTATGTAAGCATCTCCTGTTTTCATGTGAGAGCTAGGTGTCATTTGTACTAATTGAGGAAAAATTGGACAAGACACCAGGAAAATTCCTTTAGACATTTCAATAAGAGCCATGGGGTCCTTTTTTAATCCACTGGAGCTGCCAATAATTCAGGCAGAAAGAACCTTGTTTAACATCTTATCCAAAGGATGGCACTTCAGGATTGCAGCAGCCGCCTCCTCTTCATAGACTCCTCTGTCAGTACTGAGTGAAAACTGAAGATAAGCACATGAAGCTATGGCAGTGGTTTTGGTATAACGATTAATGTCTTTACCTCATAGACACAAAGTACAAGATTTGATTCTGACCTTCTGTTATTATATAGGGTTAAAATATTTCCTCTGGGCGGATAACCTAGTATTCAGCTATGAACCTATAAATGGGAATAGGACGTACAGCCTTCTGAATTTCTTAGCATCTAAAAGTTAGTGTGCTTCCCATTGTGTTACTGACACTGGTTGCTGGGGAATGACTCTTAGCTCCACAACTAGTCCCTGACCATTATCTCTTAGCAGGACAAGGAATAAGGAAATGGATATACTCTATTATTTATTTATTTATTTTATTTATTTATTTTTGTGAATATTATATCTTAGAATATTATTTGAAATTTCAGCTGGAAATTTCGAGTTGTCTTTTTGTAATGCTACAGTCTCTGTGCTTCTCTTTGTGATAATGATAAATGGAATTAAATGGTAGGTTGACTAAGTCCTATGTATCTGAATAGGATTATTTTCTGATTTCAGCATTTTGTCCTAGTTTATAGTCCATAGGAAGGTTTAGAGGTAATCAGTCTTATTTTATTGGAGAACAGTAGATGAATAACTGTATTCTGGTTTATATTTAAGATTTCCAGTGGTTGTTATCCCATATTTAAATTATATGTTAATGTCAAGTGTGATCTTAAGAATGGATGCAGACTTTTCCCTAGTCCTATAGAGAGGAAAGGTCTATAGAAATTTTTTTCCTAAAGTGTAGAGAGTCTGAAGTAACAGTATTAACCCGCTTCTTCCTATTTTGTATATGATGTCACATCAACAGTGACCATCTCTTAAAGTCAATGATCACACCACTGGGTGGCTAGACCTGCTGTGGCCAGTATTCTGTATCAAATACACACATGTACTCACACCTATGGCAAATTCAGAATGTACAATCCTCCTACTTTCATTTCTTTGAAATGGGATGAAACTGAAGCACCTGGAAAAAAAACATGTGAGCACAGGGAGGATATGCAGACACTACAGAAAAGGTATTTCAGCAAAGAATTCAACTGGAAAACCTCTTGCTGGGAGGCAACAATGCTATATTCACCACTGTGCTTGAAGTATATAGAAAGGTGTTTGACATTGGTGATACCCACTGAAATAGCCGTTCCTGAAGCCAGTGCCCTACTATACTGAGTCCTTGGGCCAAGCTGGTCATGATTCCATGAGTGAGAGGTAATGTAGTTTCACTGGCAGTTTTAATGTGCCTACATGTCATACAGTGCTCATTTTTAACTGACAGCTATAATATAGAAGGATATGGTTTGTTCTCTGATTGTGACCATATTATTATGTGTTCGAGACATGGATGCTAAGAAATTCACCATTAGCGTGAAGATCGAGTGGTGAATTTTGACAACCATATTGAGTACACATAATAACCAGATAGGATCAGTGAGCCCCAATCTTAACTGCTTGTAGTGCACAGACGTTTATCAACTCCATGTACTGCCAGTTCCAAAAAAAAAAAAAAATGGGAAAGGTTTTGTTGGCTTTGAAAACCAGTAAAGCACTTAGCGATTGCTGTCACATAGACAGCATTTAAATATAATAGGACAGAAAAAGTCAGGGACAGTTTTAAATTGTGCTCTAAGTAAGTTACTTACAGACTGATGCCTGTAAAGTTCCATGGACAGAATATGAGCTGATATTCAGGGAATATCTAAACGTGAAGGAACATCAGAGGAGACCCATCTGTAACAGTGCTGTTACACATCTCTGAACGTGCTGTTACTGTTGGGTCTCACAATACAAAATCACTTTACAGGTTTATGTTTTTTTTGTTTTTTTTTCGATTTTGGAGTGTAATCATGATGCTCCATGCACTACAAAATATTTTGAAGGTAAAGCTTGTAACCTATCATCAGGAAAGGAAAAATAGTAGGCCAGAAGAAGATTTCTGTTGAAATAAACTTTACTTTATGAGTTATAGGGAAGTAAATGAAAACCAAGATACGGTTTCTTAAGTGAGGTTCACTGAGAGGGTGGTTTAGTTCCACTGCTCTTTTTCTTTCAATAATTGTAATATTATGCCCTCATGACAAAGAATGGGCACCTCTGCATGGCAGTTCTTTCATGATGTTGCTTTACAGTGCTGGTATTAAAATATGAATCCAAGCAGTTGATGTGAGGATAGAACCCACAACCTTTTGTTCTAAATAGCCTGTCTCTTACTGAGATACCGACATTGTATAAAGATGCAGTGATGATAATACCTTGTATGATCTTGGCCTTGGATTTTAATGCTATCCTATGAATACCTATAAATATTTTCTCACCGTACGTTTGTGTTGATGTATTTTACTTCATTGCTGTTTTTTATTAATTATTCATTGAGAGTTTATTCCTTATTTTTACTTTTCACAGGGTGGTCATTCTGCTTTGTTTCTCTCTGTATTTCTGCTTGTTAAAATTACAGAGAAAATATAATCTTGCAAAATGAGAAACACTTTTCCTAAAGAGAGAAGTGCATGGTACTGTCTGTTGAGACACCTTGCATGTTATTGCATTGTAATGGAACATACTGTGCATAATCTTTGAATAAAAACAAAATGTCTGTACTTCCTAAACCACTTCACTCATTCTCTGTGTGTTAGCTATAGATTCTGTTTCTTGCATTGTCTCTGACAATATTCTTAACTGTCATCAAGCAGTTCAGATAATGGTGTATATTCTGAAGCAGATGTGCACGTCATGAAGACTTGCAAACAGGTCACTTATAAAAACAGGATGATTTATCTCAAGTACATTCAGCTGTTACTAGAATTTCATTAAATAAATAATCAGCTTTGTTGATTGCTGAAAATATTATACTTCAGAATTAAAGAGGTAAGCAACATTTCTTTGAAACAGTTGCTATGAGGGAAAATATAATAAGTTTCTAAGAACTGTGGGAGCAGGTGCACATCCTGTGAGTTCAGTGGAGTATAACAACACTTATTTTTACTTACCTGATCTCTAGATAAGCAGCAAAGCATGATCTTATCTAAAGGATGATTTACAAAATGCTTTATTTGCATATATTTAAGGGCTATGGAAAGAGATTAAAGCAATGTACATAATAAAATTGCTGTGCCGTTTTTGTTTCTGCCTTAAAGTGTTTTGCTAATGAATATTCCAAACATTTTGTTTGAAATTGTGCCACTTGTGAATCATCAGTGAAACTGAACTCTTAAAAAGCACTTCTTGACATGAATTTAAAAATGCTCCATGGGGTAACAGAAAACGTTAAGTTTAGTTTCTCATGCTTCACTTTGTCTTTATATACATTCATTTATTTAAAAATAACTTTTTCATTTTTGTGCTTCTGTATATTCTCTTAGCTTTAGCACGTACATAAAACATTGACTGCTTATCCTTTTAAGTTCTTCTATTGATTGTGCCTTGATCTTTTGTGTACTCCCGGAGAACTTTTATCCTGCTATTTGTTATTTTTTACCACTCAGCAGTGGTTTGCAGTATTTGCTAACCAAGCTTTCACACAACAGATATGATTGAGCAGTCGCTTTCTTCTGTTTTATTTCATTCTCATCTTTTCTTCTTCACATTCTGTCCTTTATACATAACAATGACTCACTACATCTAAAATTACTAGGAACTTATTTTTATAAACAGCTTTATTGATATTTGTGACCATGATAAAAGGAGCATAACTTCCAAATACAATTTAAAGCTAAACTTTGCTAGTCATACTGTTATATGTTCATATTGCTAACTAACAGCAGTAAATATTTTTTGTACTGATCATACCTGAAAACACGATATTCACATAAAAATATGGCATGCTAAGTTATTATACTCACATGACAATCCAGAACATTTCTGCATATTTCTAGCAGAAAAGTAAATTCCCTTCAAAAATGTACAAACAACTTAGGTTTGTCTCATTTCTAAATGTCTGGAAGAATGTCTCCTATAGTTCATAGGAACATAGGATCATAGGAAGTTACTACGCTAATGATCCTAGGGTCTTTATAAGCCTCTTCAAGTTCTATCCTTATTTCCATTATCAGTACCAATTGCCCATGTCCAAGATGGGCACAAGTAGAACACCAGGGGTGAATTTATGGTTACCCATCCAATCATCCAGATTGCATTTGAAGAGTGCCAATGAGATGCTCTGTTTGACATGAAGTGGGAGCCCATTCGAAATGTGTGGTAACCTCTGGGAGGCAAATCTGCCCTTCCATCAGGTTCTATTAATGTCACATACCAGGTTAAGGTCTTTAGAGCGAGTAACCAGTATACCATTTGACTTGCAGATATGCAGCATTTCCAATAAAGCAGCATCAAAGATTCCTTATATGGAAGGCATAGGTTGCCTCTGAATAGTCTGCATGAAACAGAATAAAGTGGCAGTGATTTCAGATGGTCTATATAGGACAGGGTCTGAAGACCTTGAATTTTCCTTGTCAGGAACCTTTGTGGTCTCTGCAATTGCTGCAGGTGCTTGGAAAGGTACATACCAAAAGAGAAGTTGTACTCAATTATTGGCCTGATGAAGGAAGAGTACAGAGAGGTTATAGCTCCTTTTTTCTGCATGCAATGCTCTTACTCATGAGATGAGCAATACAGAATGCCCTTCTTACCACTGTGGAGACATCATGATCAAAGGTAAGGTTGCTGTCAACCTGTGTGCTCAGGTCTCTCACCACCGAGTGCTTACTTAGAGTGTTGTTATTGATATGGTAGTTAGCAGGAACATCGCACTTACTGAAAGAGATGATAATACATTTTTTTGCATTGAATGTAAGGCCATGACTTTGACATCAATCATTTGTTTGTGTAAAAACCTCTTATTGGATGTTGACATTGTTTGGAGATTTTATGACAGCTCCCAGTTTGCAGTCATCAGCAACCTTTGTCAGCCACAGACCTTTAATTTTAGCTTGTACTTTGGAGAAATAAATTCCAAACAGTAGAGGTCCCAGGACTGATCCCTGTGGAACACCACTGGTTATAGGTTTTCTGTTGGAAGTGGATTCCCCTGTTTTGACTATATGGGTTCTATCAGTGAGCCAGTTAGCGACCCATCTAATGATATAAGGGTTGACATCTAGCTGGGTGAGTTTGTCAATGATGCCTAAGTGGAAAATAGTGTCAAAAGCCTTAGCTAAGTCTAGGTAGGCTGTATGTACAGATTTCCCCTCATCCAGGGCCTTGGTGACTGTCTCAAAGAAGTCCACCATGATTAACAGGCATGATCTCCCTTTGACAAACACAAACTGAGTAGGGTCAAGTGTTTGGAGATTACCTATATCTTTGTTGATATGGTCCATGATGATTCGCTCCATGGCCTTGCAGATAATGCTAGTCAGGCTAACAGGTATATAGTTCCTGGGGTCAGTGGAAACACCATCTTTGTACAAGGGGATAAAGGTGGGGGAATGTATTAATTCACAGAAATGTATTTTCTGAAAACACCTCTTCATTGACCCGTATTCAGCAAAAATCACTTCCACGATTCACTGAATTTTCCAAGGGCAATGAAACAATTTCCCTGTAGCACAGCTAACTATATCAAACCCACCCAAGTTGGAGGCTTCCCCATACCATCCAATGTGGGGGACTGCTCCCCCACCCCCAAATATATACACCAATATGCCAACTTCGAGATAGCGCTGCAGTGGGGAAAAAGACAAAGTTGTGTAGTTTGCCAACTACTTCATTGCCCTTGGAAAATTCAGCAAATTGAGGAAGTGATTTCTTCTGACTACAGGTCGATGAAGAGGTGTTTGTTGAAAATAAGTTTCGGCGAAGTAACATATACTTTAATGGTGGCTGTTTTCCATTCATCTGGGATGAAGCCAGAGCTTTTGTTGATATAGCTAACAATAATTTATATGTAAAAATTTCAATATGAAATTTGACAGCTTCTCACATATCCTTCCCTTTAGTTAATATTTGTAATTCATTCCTCTCCAAAGAACTTATATCACAAACCTGGAAACAATAAAGCATCACCCCGTTTCCAAAAAGTACTGCTACAAATAAATCCTATTTACTACCTGCCTATCACTCTGACTATCAGCAGTGGTGCAGCAGTAGCATTTTTGCTTCACAGCAAGAGGTTCTCCATTTGATTCACGGCTTGGGTTGGGAGTGCCTTCTGTGTGGAGTCTGCATGTCCTCCCCACGGTCGAGTGGGCATTCGAAAGACATGAGTTGAATGGGCGTGCCTTCGCTAAAGGTTGGGCATCGGGCTGGCAACTCGACACCATAAAAACCAACTGCCAGTCATTAGCGGACCGGAGTTCCGCTGTGGCGACCCCTAACCGGGAAAAGCCAAAAGGCAAACAACAACTACCTGCCTATCACTATACAGTGTAAAATTAGGTTTCACTTAAATGTATTTTGTCAGACATAAATATAGTAAATGTAGCAATGCCATTCAATAGAAAGGAATGTTTCAGTAATCTTCAGTCAAGAATACTGATAAGAATAAATTGTGCTAACAGAATGTCCAGTACATTATGTACAAACAGGCTTGGAAGCCAGGGTTAAAGAAGGGTGTAGACATTTACAGGATTTTGGTATTATTAGAAGATAAGGCAGACACAGTTAAGTTAGTTTGTTTGAACTGATATGCAGAAATTCACAGCAGTACAGTCCACAGAAGTTTGTTACAGACGCTCGAGAGTGAGTATAGAAGTCCTATTAAATATTCAGCATTCCAGAATATTAATTGTATTATTCTGGAGAACAGAAATAATTCTGATTATAATGAGTGCAGACGCTATGGACATTATAATCAGTTTATCAGCACTGTTATTGAAGACAATAAGATTTTACATTTTGTGTACAGAATTTATGGACACTATAATGAATGCAGACGTATGGACATTATAATTCAGTCTGTTTCTGTTTATCAGCACTGTTATTGGAGACAGTAAGATCTGACATTCTGAGTGAAAAATTTACAGAAGCTGTGGACATTATAATTCAATCTATTTCACTTTATCAGCACTGTTATTGGAGACAGTAGGATTTGATTCAGATATTATTGGCATCTACTTCTACTGCACATAATAAAACAATCTTAACTGAACTACAGTGTATGCAGACTTTTATTCTGAAGGGTACAAGAAAATTTGGTACATAAAGGAGAGACTAGCAGCTGTTCAGCGCAGTTCTGGGTAATTCAAATATAAAAAAGAAAACATTCATTCCACCTCATTTCAGTTTCTTTCAGTTATTTCCAGTTCATTGCAGTATTCTACTGTCCTTTCAATTCTTATGTACTGCTAACCATAGCAAAATACTACAACACACAGTGTAGCAATTGCTGGAGTGTAAGAACAGACATATATTTCTACCTAATGATCATCAAGGCTTCTGTACAGGCCACACTTCCATCTCTGCTCAAACAGCCTTCTAAAGACTGTTATTTACCAATTTCAAGAAAGCATTTGAGTCTGGCAGGAGTGCATTCTTCTATGCCCAGAAAATTTCTTTCTTTTGGGGAAGATCTACTGAGGTAGTTTCAAAACTATCTAACCTGAAAGCAGATATTAGCAAACCTGGGTACCATATTTTCTACGTGAAGAATAATCAGCAAAGTTGTATCCAAGGCTCATACTGGTTCCATTCTGTTTTAGCTACAGTATTCTTTTATTCAGACTTTAGTAAGGCCACCAAATATGCTTTCTGAGCTTAGACTGTAACACAAAGAGTCTACAGGAAAGGCAAAATAGCATCTATCTCATATACATTCCACTGGGTCTCCTTTCTGAAAGCCAACCACTTCCGTCTATTAAACATAGTGCAGGCCTGTTTAGCCTTCTTACATACAAAATACTGTGGCTTGCATTACTAACTCTGAAATCACTGATGACAACTCAACAATGAAACTAATCACATTATACTAAACAGAGTCAAGGGCTGCTCTACCAAAGGCTAAAATGCAAGCTAAATCTAGCACAATGTGTTTTTAACATATTTGTTCCTTCCACGTGGGACCTCACTGATATCCTTCTAAAACACATCCAGAACCATAAGATATTTAAATGCCTACTGCTAGACTACTATAAATCTATAACTTTATGTCACTACCATCTTGGATATTTTCAATCCCCCCCCCCAAAAAAAAAAAACATATTTCAGCCCAAATATTTCTTACTGCATGCACATAATACTTCTTTTCAGAGAAAGGTATTCCTTCAAAAGCAGAGCCATGATACCACTTTATATATTTAATTTTCATTTGAACTTTATCTCTGCTCCAACCTTAATTGTAACCTTAACTTTACCACCACATATAACACTGCTTTTCCTGTACTTTTCACCCTGCCCATAGCTTATCTACTAATGTCTATTCAGCTCATCTTTTTATCTGATATATTTGTCTTTATTTCCTTCTGTGTCTACTGATTCCCTTCAATTTAACTGCCTCATATTTAAGCAATAATGCATGATAAGAAGTGTATTATTGTGCAGTATGATCACTAAATATGAGATCCAGTGGTGGATAAAAAAACAACCATAAACTTACATTCTCAATAGGTATGATCCATTCTGTAACCCAACAAATGAATTAAGAATTTAATTTATACATATATATAGATGTGACTGGTTCCTGCTATTCAGTAGAATATTTACTTTGTAACTGTCTAATGCCTTATCAGAAAATGTTTTTAATAGCTGCAGGGTGCAGTAGCTGGCAATTATGCCTAAATGTGGTGAGTTTTTATGGCTGGCATTTACAGAATTGTCTAAACTTTTAATTGCATGCTGCAGTTCATAGGGTCAAGGTGTATACAAGGCTAACAGCCACTATTGTCCTTAAAAGCCTAATCGTGCAACCCAAATGTGATCCACTAATTTGATTTATATTTGATTTTTAGGGGGTGATTTATTGACTACCTCTGTCCATCAGAGACAGGAGTCAGACCAGGAGTGAATTTCCAGTTACCCATCCACTGGTCCAAGTTGCGCTTAAATAAGGATAGGGAGAAACTCTGCTTTACATGGATGGGGAGCCTGATCCAGGGAATGGGAATTCTCTATGAAACATATATGTGTCTCCAAGTCCTATTTATGTTGCAAGCAAAATTAAGTCTTTTAATCTAGTAATTCCGATGATGTTTGCTTTGCAGATGTGCAAATGATTCAACAAAATGGGGTCCAGAGATGCCTTGTAATCTAGGCAAAGATCACCTCACAGAAATCTGTTTTCTACCAAGTAAAGAGGCAATGATTTGAGACATACCTCTCAACTATCAAGATTTTTGCCTCCTAATTTTACTCTGTTTCTCATAAAATTTATGATTTTCTGGCAAATCAGTAAGACTGAAGTCATTAAATAATGACATACATTTGAGTTTTATACTTGTTTCACATTTCATAGCCTTCAGAAAATGCATCCTCACACAAATCCAGGTATTCTAGCAACTTTCTAAGTGTATAAGAGCAATATTTTAAATCTGTCCCTACTTTTGGGCCTCTGTCTCCCCATTATTTTAGGCTTTGTCTAGATTTCTTGCACAAAGAGGTTGAGAGATATGTTTTGAGGTGCTCAGCTTAGAACATTGTGTTTACTCCCTGTATTCTTTTTGTAAGGAATCTTTGAGGACATTCCAGTTGCTGCATGTGTCTAACCAGGTACATACTGATAGGGGCATTATATTCTATGATGGGCCTAATGGTGTTCAAGTACAATGGTATGATGACCTCTCTGGACCTAGATGCCATACCCTTCCTTATAGGTTAAGCAACATAGCAGGATTTTCGTACTGCCCTGGACACATGGTGGCCGAAGGCTAGGTCACTGTCTACATGTGTTCTCAGATCCCTTACTAGTGAATCAACTTTTAAGGGTGTTTTGTTGATGACATAGTTACCCAGGGTGGCAGACGTCCCAAAAGGTGTTATAATGTATTTCTTGCTACTGAGTTTTAAGCCACAGTTCTGGCACTAAGCATTTGTCTGCAGTACACCTTACTGTAGGGTGTTCTTGCCTAGGAGGGATTCAATAATTGCTCTCAGTTTTCAACTGTCTGTGAACTTGGTTAGCCAGAAGCCTTTGACATTGGCTTTGACATCTGATAAGTAGATGCCAAAGAGGAGTTGGGTAAAACCAGAGGACTGTGGGACTCCACTGGTGACTGGCCTGTTTATGGAGGTGGTCTCACCAATTCTAACCTCCTGGGTCCTATCAGTGAGCCAGCTAGCTAACCAGCATGTTATTAAGGGGTTATACCTAGTTCTGTAAGTCTGTTGACAATGCTTGTGTGGGCTATTGTATCAAATGCCTTAGTCAGATCTAGGTAGGCAGTATGCATAGTTTTCAAGTCATTCATTTCCTTAGTGACCTTTTCAAAGTAGTCCACCAGGTTCAGTAAGCATGACCTTCCTTTGACAAAGCCAAACTGGAATGAATCCAGTGTCTGGAGGTCTCCTATGTACATATTGATAATTTTCATGATAATTCTTTCTATGGCTTTGCAAATGAGACTAGTCAGACTAATGGGTCTTTGGTTTCCAGGATCTGTTAAAGGTCTGACTTTATGAAGGGGGGTGACCACCACAGTCCTCCATTCACGTGGAACGCAGCCTGTTTTATGTCTATAGTTAAGTAATGATGTCAGGGACCTGTAAAGTCATATTTTAGACTGTTCAGGAGGCATCCTGGAATGATATCAGGGCCCAATGAAGCTGTGTTATTGGCTTTAGTGAGTACAGTCAGTACAGGCTTCCTAGTTATAGCTGAAATTATTATGTTTGAGGGTATTGTTGGGGAGATGGCTGAGGGGGAGATGGGGTTAAAATTGGAACTCAATTTGTCTTTTAACAGGTTTGCTATAATGCCAGGCTCAGTGAATGTAGTACCATTAATCACCTGTTCAGCACATTGCTGTGTGCTGCCTTTGAGGTTTCTGACATAACCGTAGAAGGCCTTATAGTTATCTATTGCCTTGAGAATATCTTAACCTCAAAGCTGGTTTTTCATTACCTAATTAGCTCTCTTAGCTGTCCCTTTACTTTGATGAGAGAAGTTTTATATTTATGTGAGTTACCCTTGCTTATTTTCGTAATTTTTTTCCTTTTGTTTTATATCATGTTTAATTTGGGATGCCACTAGGGCAGTTTGCTTCTGGGGCTAGCTCTGAGCTTACTTTGGGTAGGTACAGCAGCCTCTGTGTAGCCAGTGACATGATTGTAGAGAGCTTCTGAGAGCAATTCAGCATAGGATGATGTGTTCTTGGGTTTGGGGGGGCAGTGAATTTTGACAAACTATCAGTTAATAACAGGTAATTTGCCTTTGAGTAGTTCCTAACTGGTAATTGTTTTAATGGGATTACAGAGTTGATTTTGATTTCAAAGTAGACAGCTTTATGGTTAGATATGATAACATATTAGCAGGGTGCAGTGTTCTCTCATATTTGTGAGGACAAGGTCCTGGATGTTAGAGCCTGTAGTGAGAGTATTCACCATTTGGTCAAGGGTATTTGTATTTACAATGTCCAGGAATCTCTGTTCCTGTAGATTTGAGGCTGTGTAGTGTTCCTGATCTATAGGGGGGTAATTAAAGTCTTCCATGAATAGTGTGTTAGATTGGATCAATGGGAATAACAATCAAATGAAAAAGAAAGTAGAACACATATTAAAGGTATTCTTGAGGGCTTTAAAATATTTTATGAAAATATAAATAATAATACAAATAACCTAGATAATGATGATATAGTTGAAAGTCTTCTAAGGGAAACTGTAAATAATAAATTAACAAGTGGGCAAATAAAAAAACTGATAGACCATTCAATTAACAGAAATAAAATATCAAATAAAAAAGTAAAAAAAATAATAAGGCTCCGAATTATAACCATTATGTCTAATAGTAAAGAAATGATATAAGCAACCTTTCAACATGTTGTTGATCAAATTTTAAGGTTAGTCACAAATTGGAGCAGATTCTTCTTTACCATGGAAGAATGATTAATGCTTATTAAGATGGTAATTCTCACTAAAATATTGTCTTCCAATCTTTAGAACTGATGAAGAAGAAAAATAATACTCTATTTAATTTTTTTTTAAATCCTAATAAACCGAGAGTTTTCTTTGATTGGCACAGAAAAGGCTGTGATAATGGTGGAAAAGGATTCCCTGATGTTCAATTGTATGGTTCAACAATTGTAAAAGGTATGCTGCTGTGGATAAATTTATCTTATGATTCAAAATTGAAACAAATACATCAAGAAATATCCTTAATAAATAATACATATATGAGAACCAGTCATAAACAAATAGCACCTAATACTTTATCTGGTTATTAATAGATTTTTGTATAAATGGTATTACACCTTCTTCTTAAATTCCATATTTAAATAGCATTATTTACTCTTTCCAAAAGTTTGCATCTTCTAACCAGCGTATTAAAGAGTTAATATTTCCTATGTTTCTAACTGCATAAAAAAATGACTGCTTGGAAAATTATAACTTCAACAAAATGCTAGTATAGAAACAAAAAAGGTAATTTAATTTATTGGCATCAATTCTTAAATGCTACTGATATATATATACCGTTGAAAATTTAAGGTCCAAATACAATCAAGATTCTGAGAACTGGTGTGAACACAGAGGTAAATAAGATATTTAACCTAGATAAAAATTGTTCCCCAAATTATTGGAATTATTAATAAATATCAATAATAATTCAATGAAAAAATAAATCATATTTGTCACAAATTTATAAAATTCTTAAGTTAGATTTCACATACTTAGACAATTCCTAATGGAACTACTCCTCAAAAATTAATAATAAAGACTTCTCTGAAGAATACAGGAAATTAATATTAAAATCTACAGCTAAAACTGATCTTCATTATAATGGAACATTTTCACTTGGAAATTTTTACATAGAGCTTTTGTCACTCCTAACAAAATTAGAATTATGTGTAAATCAGATAGAAATAGCTGACTGGATGCATATGGTATATGAATGTGACATCATCTACCCTTTTTGGAAATAAATTAAGAACTTTATTCAAGCTCTATGGTCAGAGAGAGGGAATATTTCTAAATCTTTAGTTTTATTTAATGCTCTAATTCCTGAAATAATTTCAAAAGCCTAAGTGCCTCTTCTTTGGTCTATTCTTGCTATAGCCAGAAAGGTAATTACTAAAGTTATCCCTTCTAGTGCTGAATTTATTAGTATGGCAGAAATTGTTAGCAATAGTGAATTGTACACTATAAAGATGAGAACTTCTACTATTATACATTCATATAAAGCTTGGCTTAAATTTAAAGACCTATATATAACTTTGATGTATTGATCGGCTGTGGACCTATGTAAATAGTTATTTGTTTGTTTTATAATTCATTTGTTTATTTATTGTTTTAAACCAAATAAAAAAAAAATAAAAAAGAACAAAGCAGTAATTCCAGAAACATATCAACCAACTTTATCACTTGTAAAAACACAACTACAATTAACCAAGTGCAAAATTGACAACAAATTGAAATTTGACAAGCACACACAATATGATCTACCAAAAAACAATTAAAATGTTGAACACTTTTTAAAGTTAAACCAGACTTCATAGGATCATAGGAAGTTATTAGGCTATTGGCCCTGAGACTCTTACAAACCTAGCCAAGAATTTAGCCCATGTTCTGACACATCAGCACCTGATACCCCTGTCCAGCAGAGACACATGTGGAATCACAGGGGTGTAATTTCTGTTCTCCATCCAGTTATTCAGGTTGCGCTTAAAAAGGCTTAATGAGTTACTCTGCTTGACATGGAGAGGGAGCCTATTCCACAGAAGGGGAGTCTCTGGGACACAAATCTGTCCTGCCAACAAGTCCTATTGATGTCACAGATCAGGTTGAGATTGCGCATGTGAGTTACTTGAGTGTATCTTGACTTGCGGATATGCAGCAGTCCCATCAAGGCAGGGTCTAATATTGCTTTGTATGCCAGACAGAGGTCACCTATGAGAAGTCTATATAAGAAGACAAGTAAATTAAACACAAACTAGTAAACCAACACAGCTGAAACGGAGCAGGAAAAACGGTACTTCAAACGGCCAAAAATATAAGGAAATTTATTAAAGTTTGTTAAAATAAAGTGCTTTTCGTCTGGTTTAATGACACAGACTTCTTCAGACAGTTACTTCTAAAAAAGGCTTGCTATATATACACACAGTTACAAGGAGAACCCAATCAACAGGCAAAAAACAATTAAACAATTAAGCAATGAACTACTACATACTGTTTTTTAAAAAGGCAGCCACAAATTCATAGCAGAAACAAAAAGTGATGCGTTAGCATTTGTTACTAAGACTATTTTGTCAAAACCACAAAACCACACCTATTAAATTAATATAACTTTGACTTCAGAAAAGCTAAAGACAAAAATGTAATTATATAATATTGACTATAAGAAACAGTAAAAAGTTACAAATGTTTAAACATATTTAAAAGTAATGACATTATAAAAGGCTTAGATGAATAAAAAACTAAGAAACTAAAAAATTATTAAGCACACAAGCATTTACCAGGATGAAAAGTCTACTAACAATAGACCTGTACAAACAAAGTTGTCATCTACATAAACTCTTGATTTTCAAAATGCTACTTACTGAGCAGTTTTCATTGAGACCAGGGGCGTTGAAGGCATTAAGTCTAATCTGCCAAAGCAGTTCTAATTCCTCTAATTTAAAACCTGTTGGACCACCTCTTTCACTTGCTATAACCTGGTCGATGACCATAAATTTGAAGGAATGATTGGGAAAAAGAGAAATATGTTTTGCTAAAGCATTGTCATGTTTATTTTTTCTAATTGCATAAGAATGCTCGTAAATGCGGTCTCGGAGACGGCGCTCTGTCTTGCCTACATAAAATGCAAGACAACTTGCGCACTGGGCCAGGTAGACCACCATTTTCGAGTTGCAATTGACCCTATATTTCAAGTTGTAAGTATAGTCTTCAAGTTTGAACCTGTTAGATTCTGTAATATACTTGCAAAAATTGCAACTTTGACATTTATGCATACCCACTACTCTACTTATAGGTCTCTTTTGACACTCAAACAAGTCTTTTAAGTTTTTTGCTCGCCTAAAAATCACTTTAGGTTTGATCCCTAATTACTGACACAAACCATGATCAGTCATAAGTACCGGCCCAATTTTTGTATAAAATCTCAAGACAATCCCTACTGTTTGTACTGTAAGTTGTTATAAACATGGAGCTTTCGTTAAGTGGGTCAGAAATGGATTTAGACCTTTGAGAAGGATATGGATCTAAGTCAAGAATAGTATGTTGGTCGAAGTGGACCTCGTCTAGTATAGGTTTATAAATGCGTTTATCACGTTTTTGTACCACTTCTTCTCGGAAATGGTGGTCTACCAGGCCCAGTGCGCAAGTTGTCTTGCATTTTATGTATTCTTATGCAATTAGAAAAAATAAACATGACAATGCTTTAGCAAAACATATTTCTCTTTTTCTCAACCATTCCTTCAAATTTATGGTCATCGACCAGGTTATTGCAAGTGAAAGAGGTGGTCCAACAGGTTTTAAATTAGAGGAATTAGAACTGCTTTGGCAGATTAGACTTAATGCCTTCAACACCCCTGGTCTCGATGAAAACTGCTCAATAAGCAGCATTTTGAAAATCAAGAGTTTATGTAGATAACAACTTTGTTTGTACAGGTCTATTGTTAGTAGACTTTTCACCTTGGTAAATGCTTGTGCGCTTAATAATTTTTTAGTTTCTTAGTTTTTTATTCATCTAAGCCTTTTATAATGTCATTACTTTTAAATATGTTTAAACATTTGTAACTTTTTACTGTTTCTTAAGTCAATATTATATAATTACATTTTTGTCTTTAGCTTTTCTGAAGTCAAAGTTATATTAATTTAATAGGTGTGGTTTTGTGGTTTTGACAAAATAGTCTTAGTAACAAATGCCAACGCATCACTTTTTGTTGCTGCTATGAATTTGTGGCTGCCTTTTTAAAAAACAGTATGTAGTAGTTCATTGCTTAATTGTTTAATTGTTTTTTGCCTGTTGATTGGGTTCTCCTTGTAACTGTGTGTATATATAGCAAGCCTTTTTTAGAAGTAACTGTCTGAAGAAGTCTGTGTTATTAAACCAGACAAAAAGTGCTTTATTTTAACAAACTTTAATAAATTTCCTTATATTTTTGGTCGTTTGAAGTACCGTTTTTCCTGCTCTGTTTCAGCTGTGTTGGTTTAGAAGTCTATATAAGACTGAGTAGAGGGACAGGGCTTTTAGCCTATCTGTGTAGGGTAGATGTTTAAGGCCCTGGATTCTCCTGGTGAGGAACCTCTATGGTCTCTCCAGCTGTTGCATGTGCTTTGTGAGGTACATGCCGAAAGGGGATTATAATCAATAATGGGTCTTATAAGGGAAGAATACAGGGATGTTATGACATCTTTGTCCTCAGATGAGATACCTTTACTAATGAGGTGCACCATTTAGAAAGCTTTCTGTACAATGGAGGCAATATGGTGGTCAAAAGTCAGTTTGCTATCAATCTGGGTGTCTTAAGTCCCTCACAGCTGATTATGTGCTTAGGACCTTGTTATTAATGTGATTTATTTATTTTATTTTACATTTGGTAACTGGGAAAGTCCAACTGGATATGAGTTCTTTTTCAGAGGATGCCTAGGGAGAAAATCTCCAGTTTCAGCACAGGTTAATGATTCATCATATGACAAGGATTACATATATTTGCATAAGAACAAAGCATACCAAAAATTAAGCTATGATTATTCAGTGAAATGTACATCAATAAAATATTCAGAATGATATAATATTATAGAGTATACATTAATTATCATCATTTGGAAGTAGGAGAGGAGATGAGGGAGAAGAAAAAAGCTAGATAAGTGAGACTAAGAAGAATAAGAGAAGTCTATAGACAGAAAATGAGAGAGAAACTTTGACTAGGGGTGAGCCAGAATAAAATGGAATAGGATTAGACTGGTGTGTCACAGTGGCACACCCATTTAGTTTCTAGGTGTGTTTTTAGAGATTTCTTGAACTGAGATAAGGATGTTGCAGCCGTTGTGTTAGTGGGCAGAGAGTTCCATTTTGTAGCAATATAATTAGAATAGATGGGGGGCCCTGCAGAGTTACTGGGTTTAGTGACTTGAAAAATCAGTTTGTTGTTAGAGCATAGAACCCTAATACTGGTGTGAGAGTGTGTTAGGTTTTGTAACGCATGAGTTTTCTTGGGGTAGTAGAGAATCTTATAGGTTAGTATGAGCTGGTTGTAGAGAAGGAAATGGGGGAGTTCAAGCCAGTTGAGTTTAATGGCTGAGCAGTAGTGAGTTTTGTAAGGGCTGTTGGTGGGTGGCGAATCTTGCTATTTTGTTAAGGCAGGTGTCAGATTTGGATAAGTCTGATTTTCTGAGATTGGTGAGGATGGGAGAGGCATATAGAAATAGGGAGATTAGATGGATTTGTGCTATTTTAGCTCTGGTACTATTTGTGAGGATTTTTTTGTTTCTGTATAGTCCCCCCAGTTTTTTGTGTATTTTCTTTATGGTTCATGAGATGTGAGTATCAAATTTCATGTTGCAGTCAATTTCTACATCTAGTAGTTTGATGTGAGTGACTGGAGAGATGGTTGTTTTGTTGTTAGAAGGGATAGTAAATGAGGGTGGATGGGGAGTAGATTGATTAGTAGGGCAGAAAATGAGAAGTTTGGTTTTATTAGGGTTAAGTATTAATTGACAGTTGGTAAGCCATTTATCCATGGAGGAAAAGGAGGCTTGTGATTGGACTTGCAGTTCTTGGAGGGTAGGAGAACAACAGATTAGTGTTGAGTTATCCACATACTGGATGACTGAGGCTTCTAAAGTAGAAGTATGGAGGTTATTAGTGAAGACAGAGAAGAGTAAAGGTCCAAGGATGAAACCTTGGGGAACTCCTAGAGTGACAGGTAATAGAGGTGAGAGTTCATGCCTCTATTGTACTGCTTGCTGCCTATCTGTCAAGTAGCTTTGGAACCAGGAAATGGTGGTTTTACTAAGATTTAGTTCAGAGAGAGATTTAATCAGCTTGTCATGGTTGACCATATCAAAAGCCTTGGAGAGGTCAAGAAAGACTGCAGAGACATAGTTGCCATTGTTTCTATGGTTATTAACTTTGTGGGTGAATGATATAAGTGCAGTTGTGGTGCTGTGGTAGGGCCTGAAGCTGTGTTGAGTGTTTGTGAGAAAGTTGTGGGTGTTGAGATAGTCTATGAGTTGTGAGTGTATACATCTTTCTAATATTTTGGACAGAGGTGAGAGTATTGCTATGGGCCGATTTGTGGAGAGGTATAATGTATGAAATTTTCCAGATTTCATGAACTAAATATTTGGATATTGAATGGTTGATAAGAATGGATGCAGGATAAGCAAGGGCATCAGCAGCTATTTTCAGGAATTCTGATGGCGGTTTATCAGCAGCTGAGGTGGTAGGTTTTAGTTTCTTCAGTAGTTTCTTAATAAAGTCAGTAGGGACAGGTTGGAATGTTAAGCCTTCAGTATCATTATGGTATCTAGGTATCTGGTTCAAGGGTGGACAGTTTTGTGCATTAGCAAGAGCAAGAATGGATTCGCTGAAGAATTTGGTAAAAGTTTTGGGAACATTGAGGGAGTTATTAGTTATGGTAGGAGTAAGAGTTACCGATTTTCCAGGAAGGAGAATGTTATTAATAGCTGTCCAGAATTTTTGGGGGGGTTAGTTTGGTATTTGGTTTGTATATTATGGTAGTAGTTAAGTTTGTCTAATTTAACACATTTTTGATTTATTACAGAGTTCAAGATATGCCTGCTTGTCTGTATGAGAACTGGTTTTGAGCCAGTGCGTCTAGGCCTTATCTCTGAATGTCAGAAGAGACCTAGTCTCTTTACTCATCCAGGGATCATGGTTGGATTTTACCATGATGGTTCTAAGAAGGGCTTGGGAGTTTAGGATGTATAAGAAGGTAGAGTTGAAGTATTGTACAAATTCTTTAAGGTTGAGGTTTTTAAGTGGAGACCAGTTACACATTTTTAGTGCAGTAATAAAGGTGGCTTGAAGTTTTTCTTGTTTCTTATTATCTGATAAATAGTGGGCTTTTCGTGATATGCGCAATGTCATATTACAAAAGTTGGGAGGTGGTTGCTTAGGCTGTCAGGGAGGCATCCAGTCTGACTGATTAGTGCTGGCCTGTTTGTCAGAATTCAGTCAAGTATTGATTGTCTTTTGGTGGATTTGTCAATTCTAGTGGGATACTGGATGAGTTAGGAAAAACCATAGAGGTTGGTGAAGTTGGTGGGGGAGTAAGAGTTGCATGTTAACCAATTGATGTTGAAGTCCCCCAAGATGATAGCTTCATGTTGGAGGCTCTCAGACACCCAGTGAAGTAGGGTCTCCAGTAAGGGAATGTTGTTCCCAGGTGGTATATAGCAGCCAATTATAATGATACTTGGGGTTAAGTATTAACTTGGCAGTTATAACTTATAATGTATCCACTGGTTAAATGTGGTATGTCTATATTTAAGTTTTCTATGTTTAGTTTATTTTGATATAGTATAGCTACACTGCCTCCTTTCTTGGATGCATGATCATTTTCTAAGATATTTTAGCCAGGTGGTAGAATTTTGTTATTGGATGTGCTGGGTTTAAGCCAGGTTTCAGTTAGTAATAGTAGGTCAGGAGAATATAGAGAAAGATTTGCATGAAGGTCATGGAAATTATTGGTTATGCATCTAACATTCATATTTAGTTTGAGCAGTCATTGGGTTTTCTAGGAAGTTGGAATGAGTTAAGAGATGGATTTTAGTTAGTTAATTGGATGCCATTATCAGATGGGCCTGGATTATGGTGAATGTCTCCACTTAGAGAGAGTTTGGCTGCAATGAGAACATTTGTTCTGAAAAGGTTAGCTACGTACTTGTCATATTTAGTGGATAATTTATTGGTATGGTCAGATGGTAAAGTGAGTTTAATGGTATAAGGATATGTGTGTGCATGTAAGATGAATGGGGAGATGGGGAGATTGAGAGGTGGTGATATAGAGGTGTTAGTAGATGTGTCCTTATCAGGTAGAGCACTGGGGTGTATATTGTGATAAGTGGCAATGTGAAAAAGTAGTAAGAGAGTTGTTAGTAGGATTGATGATGTGTAAATATTTGTGTGGAGCATGATTTGATGGTAGTGATATAAATGTAGTTTGAGTTATGTGTGCTGTTTGTTAGGAGTGAAGTGGGTATTGGATATAATGGTTGAGTGGGTGTTGTATTTACTTGCTTAGATTGTAACACCTATGTTATGAAGGAGTCTTGGTTAGAGTGTTTGCCAGAAGGGGTAGGTTGGGAGTGGTGTGATGTGAATGTTGTGTATTGTGATTGGATGGAAGTGGTGTGTGGGAGTGGTGTGATAATGTGATTGTTGTGTATTGTGGGTGGATGGAGGAGGGGTGTGGTAGTGGCCTATATGGTATAAATCTAAGGAGAGTGGGGGTGGGTGGGAATGGGCATAGGGTAGGGGGGCAGACTGAGCCCAAGCGTAGCAAGGGTGAATGGAATGGGTTGATCGGTCCACAGAAGACCAGAAAGAGTGAAGCACAGAAAACAATCAGCCAGGTAATGTGAATGTAATATGAGAATGTAAGGGAGAATGCTTTAGTGTGGCAGGAACAGAAGTAGACACAATATGGGGGAAAGCAGGTACAAAACTATATTATCTATTTGGTGAATTCAGCAGTCAGATGAGACTAAAGTCTAAGAGGAGGTAGAGGTGCTAATTTTTAAAGTGTGTTAGTCAGCAAGCAGCATTTTAGAGAGGGGGAAGTGTACTAGATCACTGACGGTATTAGCAAAGAAAAGGGAGTGTAGTTAGCTAAAGTTGGTGCCCTAATGGGGGGGAGGGGGCAGGGTGACCTCAGGTAGATAGGAAAGAGGAAAAGTTACATAGAGAAAATGGAGAGGGAAGACAAGGACTGATAGGGAGATAGACAGGTAACAAGCTAAGGAATAAAAGCCAGAAAGGAGGCTACAAGACAGTTAACCATAATTTAGTTTAAGGTTGGGGGAACATTCAGGTATGGTGGTGTGCTTAACTCTCACTTAGTTTACAAAAACACAGGAATGGAAAGGCAAAGTAAAATATAGGGTATAACATGCATAACACTTGTGGATATTGTTATGAAGACATCAATTGGGCTGGGTAGAGATGGTTCTCTGGTTTGGTCGGCTGGAGGGATGATCCATATGCTTGTTTAAAACAGTGGTAAGATCCTGTACGAGGAGAGAGTGACAGCTGATTAGGTTAGGAGACTTAGCAATAGTGAGCAATACAAAGGATTAGAGATGCTAAAGAGAAAGTAGTGGAGATATTCTGAGGGTAGTGGGAGAGAGACAGAGTAGAATAGGTATGAGCTAGTAAAAAGTGATTGAGCATATGCAAGGAATATAAAAAGCATCAATTCAAGCAACAACTGTTATGAGCTGTAATATACACAGTAGTCCCCAGATGTAGCAGTTTAAACTTCCAGTATGCAAAAACACAATGAACGAACATTAATACATGCACAGTCAATATGCAATGATGTGCATTTGCATATATGATAATAACATGGAGAATTTAAAATGGCCAAGTAAGGCAGAAACACATAACTATTAATGGTTTGACTATAACTAACAACAGTGATAATCTAAAGTCTCTAAACAGCAATATACCAAAAGTTTCTAGTCATTTTCACTGCCTGGCTTATACTATCAGCAGTAGCTCTTTAGAAGTGCAATTAAAATACAGTTAGAAACATTGGCATAAGGCCATATTCCATGCACTATAAGCTGCAAGTAGTACACTCAATTAAACTGTCCTCTTGAGATAAACAGGGCAAGAGAGATAGCTGACAGTGAAAACATTGCCATGGAATTGTAGTGCGGGGAATATAGTCTCTTAGGCAATAAATTAACAACAATTATGGTACAGTTACACTTAAGTCAGTGATAATTTGTGGGGACATCACTTTCGCCAAAGGGGATGATGATGCATTTTTTGGCATTCAGTTTGAGAACATGTTTCTGGCACCAGTCATTTATTTAGGTGAGATCCTCTTGCAGGATGTCCACATCACTAGGGGAATTGATGACAGTGCCCAGCTTACAGTCATCTGCAAACTTGATCAGCCATAGCCCACTGGTTTTGGCCTGCACCTCAGAAAAGTATATCCAAAACAACAGAGGCCCCATGATGGATCCCTGGGGTACACCACTCGTTACAGTCTACTGATTGAGGTGGCTTCCCCTATATTGACTAGGTGAGTTCTATCAGTGAGACAGTTTGCTATCCATCTGGTAACATATGGATTGATGCCTAGTTGAGGGTTTATCTACTATATCAGAGTGGGTTGTAGTATCAAAGGCTTTGGCGATGTCAGGGTAGGTGGAGTGCACCATCTTCCCCTTGTCCATGGCTTTGGTGACTGTCTCAAAGAAGTCAACTAAATTTAACAGGCATGAACTCTTCTTGATGAAACCAAATGGTGTAGGATTGAGTGTTTGGAGGTTGCCAATGTCCTTGTTAATGAAGTCCATGATAATCCATTCCATGGCCTTGCAGATCAGGCTAGTTAGGCTGATGGGTCTATAATTTCCTGGACTGGTGAATGCTCCACCTTTGTGCAAAGGGATGACAGTGGCTGTCCTCCACTCGGCTGGGATGAAGCCAGTACTCAGGCTTTGGTTGAATAGGGTTCCTAAAGGTGCTGCAGGTTCCTGCCTGAATTCATGAAGGATGCAGCCTGGGATGTTATTGAGTCACATAGAGGCTGTATTTTTTGCCTTTTGAGAGGACAGTGATTACTTGCTCCCTAGAGATAAGGGGAGGGCAAGTGCTGGGGATGTCCAGGAGTGGTTTTCACTAAACCTGTCTGCCAGCAGGTTTTCTATATCTACAGCATTTGTTTATGTGATGTCCTTCACCACTATTTCTGAGCAGATCTGACAGCTTCCTTTGAGATTGCAGACACATGTGAAGAAGGCCTTATGATTGTCTTTAGTAGATGTGACCAGTTTAGATTCAAAGTTTGGTTTGAAGGATTTCACTACTGCTCTTATTTGCTTGTTCAGGCTAAGGAGAGATTGCTTCCAAGTAGGCACCTGCTCCTTCTTGGTCCTGGACAGCAATTTTTTTATTATAGAGTTTATTTAACTTTATTTCCAAATACAGACCAGCAAATAGCACAAACATTGCAGAATACAACTCTCCTTTATGTATGCACCATTCTCACTAACATTCATAGAACTTTTTGCAAAAAACTTGGCAAATACTTTAATAAAAAAGTGAAATCTCATCCCCCTGACCACTGAAAAAAAATCACTGCACTCTACTTAATACATTAATTAGCACTTCAGTGTACCTTGAGTCTATACCCAAACCAACAGACAATATAATTTACAAAAACAGAAAGTGTCCAGCAAGTTCAAAACTCCTTTGCCTATACACTCCAAACAGAGATCTCCAATCCCAACACCAAGATCTCATTCTTACCACCATATCACTTATTCTTCATATGTTTAGAAATTATGGAACTCTATTCCTTCCAACCTAAGATGAGAGCATAGATGAAAATACTTTCCTCAGATTTAATCAACTCCATGCAGGCATAGTGTAGAGCCTACATGGAAGGTACCATGGCAGTGTATGTGGTTCCCTCTCAGTAGTACACCATGCATATTAATGATGACGTGTTGCTGAGGGAGAGCTGTGGAACATGGTTATTGAATCAGTATAGGGATGAGAAACACACCACTGTACTGTCAAAGTGCATTATATCAATGTAGTTAAAGTTATTTATTTATTTTTTTTAAGTTTGCCAGACATCTAAAAATAGAAACAGGATACATTTAATTACAAATGCAAAGGTCAAGTTTAAGCATAGATGAGCAGGTTTGAATGGAGCAGCGAGGTGCTCAGCAGTGCTTAAATGTAGCTGAGAGACATATCTAAAAGTATACA
Source organism: Protopterus annectens (assembly GCF_019279795.1). NCBI lineage: Eukaryota > Metazoa > Chordata > Ceratodontiformes > Protopteridae > Protopterus > Protopterus annectens. The sequence continues at coordinate 1,368,609,105 of NC_056731.1, forward strand.
TGGCCAAATGGTTAGAGTTACAGCCTTATGTGCAGTAGGTGCAGGGTTTGAATACACAGAAGGGTTATTAAGTATTTATTTTCTAAATACAAATTATGTCAATTATTTTTAAATCCTGATGTGTTGCATTCCTAGGTTCCTAGGTTCATAGGTGTGTACTAGGTTAATGGCCCTGGAGCCTTTACAAGCTTAGCTCATAGGATTACCCTAGCATTGTGCCACCCGACCTTAGTTCCCAGTGCCTCTGTCAAGTGAAGCTACTGGAGTGATCCCTGGGATGAATTTTCTATTTCCCATCCACTCATCAAGATTTCTCTTGAAGAGGGGCAGTGAGGTGCTCTGCTTGACATGTATGGGAAGTCTGTTCCCTAGCATGGGTAGTCTCTGGGTTATGAACCTGTCCCTCCAGCATGTTCTGTTTATTTGTGGTAATGAGGTTGAGGGCTCTGGAGTGTGTGATGTGGAGGGATTGGGATTTCTTTAGATGTAGCATTTCTAACAGAGCTGGGTCAGACATGGCTTTGTAAGTCAAACAGAGATCGCCTCTAAGTAGGCGATATGAGACAGAGAATAGTTGAAGTTTTTTAAGTCTGTCCATATAGGACAAATGTTTAAGGCTTAGGATCCTCTTTGTGTGGTGCTTTTGCAGCCTCTCCAGTTGTTGCAGGTGTTTAGTGAGGTACATGCCAAATGGGGCATTGTACTCAATGATTGGCCTAATGATGGAGAAGTAGAGGGAGACAATGACCTCTTTCTTCCTGGATGCAAAACCCTTAGTAATGAGATGTGCCACATAGAAGGACTTTCAGACCACAGTGGCAATGTGGTAGTCAAATGAGAGGTTGCTGTCAACCTGTGTTTCCAGATCTCTTATAATGCCTTCTGTGTTCAGTGGACTACCATCGATGTGGTAATTCATGGGAACCAGATTTTTCCCAAAGGGGATGATGACACATTTTTTGGCACTGAGCTTAAGGCCGTGATTATGACACTAGTCGTTGGTCTCAGTGAGGCCTTTCTGTAGGATGTCAACATCACTTGGGGAGTTAATAATAGCTAAGCTCCACTAAGCCCTGCTAAGTTGTGCAAGCACTGCTTAAACAAGATACATTTTAGAACTGTTGGGCACTGCTTGGCACCTCGCAGCTCTGCTTAGCTGGTTTGTGCATTAAGTGGTGCCAAGCACTCCTAAGCATTGACAGTTTAAGCACTGCTCAGCTGAGCTCAGCAGGTTTGCATGGTGCTAAGCAATACACCACATTTTTAAAAATTGCTCACTGGCATTAAAGGGTAGGAAAACAGGTTATATTATTCTCAACAGGTGGGAATACAGCATAAACAGTTGGAGTTTGAACTATGCAGGAACTATAGCAGGTGTTGAACAGGGTGCATGCTTCTAGATGCAGCGCTGGGGTATTCTGGAGTCCAGGGTCATGGTTGGACTCCAAATAAAAGACCATGATGACTGGCTGCTGCAGTTGTGGGCTCACAATGTAAGTTAGAGTCCTGGGACTAACTAGCACATGATCTCATGAGTGCTGCAGGTACCCCCCACACAGATGAGCAGGTCCATAACCACTCTGAATCATTAGAAGGGGGATCTTCTGGACACCTGGGTCTGGGAAGCTTGGGCTGGGAATGCCCCACATTTTTGTAAGTACTGTTATCATTGTTTTACCAATACCTAATCTGAATGTTTGATAGACAGGTACGGATAATGGTGTACTTCTCTCCCTATAGCTGTAGGGGAGAGAGCTCATAATGTGGAGGTGTATGGGGGGCGACTGGCTATGCTATGCCATGAGTGTGGTGAGTATTGATATAACTTGCAGTCTATAGTCATACAATCAGGAAAGAGTAAATCATTAACTGCCAGTAGGTATATACAGTTTTGATTGTATTGCAATGAATGTGGTCATACACCAGGACTGCGATAAGTGACCACTGTCAAATGTACTGCCATAAGCAGGGAAGAGTAAAGCATTAACCTTGATAACATAAATGAAATAAAGTTTCAGTTGCAATAACTGTGGAATTGCAGCTGTATTGCAACACCTGCAGTAGAACTAGTGCTATGCAATAAAAATGTGGAACCATAGCAGTAACTGCATGAAGGAACCAGTAATAAAGCTGTTTTATGCAATATGTGTGTAAGTAGGACTGTTCTGCATGAAATCAAATATGACAACTGTTCTTGAAGAACAACACAAAACGATAACAGTCTCTGTCTCAAGGTAAATCTCATATAGAGTGTTGTGTAATAAGTGTAGAGTCACAGCCATTTTATTACAAATTAATTATTATACCTGTTCTGCAATAACACATGAAGCTATAGCAAGAACACTCATGGTATATTGTGTATATCAGGATTGTCTTGTGTTAACCATTGCATTTCAACTATATGCATTCAGGCTCTGAAGTACGGTGCTGCAAGCAAGTATAACAGTGCAATAGCTGCAGACTGCATATATACTGTCCACAAATGTATGTAGGTGAGGTAGCCAACCCAATAATCTGATATGGTATGTACACTTCACAGATATTTCCACCCACTAACAATATTGTGTGCACACCTCCATTCAATGCAGTAATGTATATTTAATCTATTAAGTCTGTCTTGCAGAAATTGCATGCATGTCCAACTGTCAAAGCAGTCTACTATAAAAATGTATAACTATTGCCATGTCTTGTTTTGTTTCCAGGTGAGCTCTAGGCAAATATTAGCCAATCATTAATCAGCAGTGACTCAGTAGCTCAGTGTGTTAAATGCTCATTATGAAGTACATTTTGGCACACACAGACCAGGGTTTGAATCCAGTAGTATATAGTAATAAAAAATACTGAATGAGTTATGTTATGATGACAGATTTTTCTCTCCACAGGAACTACAGGTATATGGACGAGGTAGCCCATATTATGGGTATATAATTGTATGTACAGATGTCACAGACTGTTAAACTCAGTTACAGGCATGTGATAATAGTGCAGAAACTGAAGGAAATAAGTACAACGGTTAATAAAATGAAATAAAGTTGTAAAATGTGTAAAGTTGGTATGGTTGTATGCCTGGAGTAACTGTCAAATGTTGCTGCAGTCGATAAGGACATCTGATCTACATGACTGTGCAGTCACTGCTATTGGCATCTATCCCCATGCCTGTAAAGCAACGCTATGATAGTTGTTTACTCTCAGTACCATACACATGCATGCCTCTCAAGTGTCATTCTGTCACGGAATGTAATTACTGTTGTGTAATCGCACTGTCACCGATGTATCACCAACATGATTGATGTCAAAAGCAAAGTAACAAAACATCAACCCACAGAACACTTTGGCAGTTATATAGGTCTGCCTGATGTGTAAGTGTTCTGTGTAGTTGTATATCTACAGATGTTACTAACTGACCCATAATGTCCCATGTAGATAGCTTGAGAGGCATGTACATGCTACAGCAGATATAGGGCACCTATACACATAAAGAAAGGACAGACCTGTAGAATAGATAGAAGTACTGTTGTCAATTATTTAGCTTACAATGGTATTAATGGACTGTATTTCTCTCTCGCCCACCTCTTATCGTCATATATTTCTATTATTGTTATTCATTGGTTATTAACATATGTTCTGCAATAAATGTTATTTTGAGCATGTATTTTATTATTGTTATGTATTACACTGGTTGCATATTAACATATCTTATTGAATTACCTACGTTGCTGGCTTTATGCCATCATGGTTACTGGCATGCTATTCATATACTGACTGTTATGTTATTTATTGTTGTGTTCTCTATAATATGCATTGAAATTGACTGGGTTATTGCCAATGTTCTGGCATGCTGTTATTACTAACAAAATGTCTTAACTAACCCATACACAATGGTATACAACTCTCAAAACAGCACGACAGGGTAGGCTGGCTCCCCATGATCTGCCTACCCCACCTCAGCCAGCCAGGGCACTGGGCACCAATGCATCTGTAACTCAGGTTGGTTGTCCCCCCTTCACTGGCCCTGCACCACCCTCGGCTGGAACCACCTCAGGGGATGGGGCCCACCCCCCCGGGAATGGTGGCAGTGGGGTGGTAGTCACCCAGGATCAACTACCAACCATGGTGCACAGGATTATGCATAGGAGTTATGACCACCTCCTGCACCAGACTGAGGGCAGAGTGGACAGACTGGCAGGGCCTGACAGCTCTGGTGCTCAGCCTCCAGCACAGTCACCTTTGGGGCAGTGAAAGAACAGTGTTGACTGCCCATTGGTAGGGATCTCAGTCATGCTGCTGCCGTCTGGTGGCACATGCATCTCTGATTGCACAACACCCTCCCCATCAAAGGTGTTTACCATCTCATGTGTCACACACCACCCTTGTATGCTGTCTTGTCCATCTGCAAATGCAATCTCTCCTACCCAACTTACCTCCCCACATGTACCTACATCCCTTCCCCAACATTCCACTTGCTCCTTAAAAAAAGGGGGGGGGCAACTGTCCCACAAAGATATCGCCCCATACATAGCTCTCCATTTCCCACATGGTGTCCACTGGACACAACAAATTAAGTCCAATTCACTTGCCAGCACATTTCTATTGTCCTCACCCCTCTCTCTGGGGCTTGAGGGTCCAAAATCATGTGCAAAATCTGAAAAAATGCATAGCTGTTGCTGTATAAGAACTAGAGAGCGACGGTCCTTTCCTACACCTGTCCAACACATCCCTACCTGCCTTTCGGTATTTTTCCCACCTGCTTGCCCCCATTTCACAACTGTCATATCACCCCCTTTTTCTTTTCTTTTTTTATTTTTAACATGAGTTTACACGGAGCTAAATGTGGCGTGCCTCGCAAACCCATGCAAACCAGCTTAAATGCGGTTAAAAGTGCCTTAATGATCCTATCTGTTTCTGACAATGTTAGATACATCTGCAAAACATTCACCCCTGCCACAGCACAAACCTGGGCCCCTGTGAATTACAGCACAGTGCATTAGACCACTAGACCACTCAGCTCTGAATTAAAACAGGTGTTTTCATTGCCTCTGACATACTGCAAGAACATATACTGAGAGAAATAGCAGTGTACTTGGGACTATGATGCAAACACTACACCAGTAAACAGCCAAATAAATAATAATGGATGTACGTGAGGCCTGGGATAGCAGGTGTAGCTGCCAACTGTACAGACTGTTGCAGAATGTCCAGAGTTTTGTCCCCTAGATTTGGACATAATTTCACAGAAACATATGTTTCTGGTAAAGTAGTGGCAAGTCATTAAAGAATGAGGTTAGAAAATCATGACAGACATTTGAGTGTCACACTTCATATCCCCCAGAAAACACATGCTAATGCAAATCTTGTTATTCTATCAACATTCTACATTTGTAAGAGCAATATGTAAAGATTGTCACCAGTTTTGGGCCTTTGTCCCACTTGTATGTATGGCTTTGGCCAGAGTTCTTCCTCTACCATGTTGAGAGGTATGATAGCAGGTCACTGCCCCCTTTCATCAGCAACATCTTTAAACACACCTGCTAAGGCAGCAATGGCAAAGTACATATGTCTACAACTGGGACCTTGCTGCACAACTGCCTTTGAAAGCCATGCACATACTGATGGATGCAGACAATGTGTGTGTCACAGACTGTATGCATGCACATATATCTTGGAAATACACCTGCTGCAGCACTGACTCAGAAGCTAAGTCTGTTAAAAGCCTTTCATGTAGTACATTTTGCCACCCACAGTCCTGAGTTAGAATCCAGTGTGTTGCACTTTAATTACATTCTTGTGAATACAGCAAATAATGACTGAGTCATGCAATTTTAACCCAAACAGGTTGCTGATACTGACTTAACAGCTACCCATGTTTGCAAATCAAAGGCCTGTGCGTAGGGGCACACTGCCCATATTCGTATAGCCTAATTATATTTCACCTACTAATCTGTGATTGCCACTGTTACATAACAGATGTACCATAAGCACAGGCCTCAAGTAGACTATAAAGGGTACCCTCACTCTGGCTTTTCTGTAATGACAGAGGTGACACTGCTGCCTCAGTTACACATACAGCTTGCTGTCCTCCAAAGTGTTCACACTCTCCCCTACGTGTCCTAGGCTGCAGCAGCAGTTGCAGCCTGCAACATATGCAGCTGTATGCTAGGTTACCTGCTACAGACCTACCATACCTCACAATCCCCTAGAACAAGGGATCCAGACAAAACCCATACATAAAGGGGGGTAAAGGTCCAGCGACAGGGATATGTTTAACAGTTTTTCCCTACAAACGTAGGGAGCTGATAGAATAGCAGCTACTGCATCAGCATGCATATTCTGCCTCTTCCCCTTTACCGACCTCAGCCCACAATGTTTAACACTGAACTACCAGATAATCACAATGTCATGGGACAATGGCCAAACATAGCATGCAAAACTGTGGACATACCTCATAAATCTCATTAGTGAACAGTAGTTGTACCTACCCTCTGTAATGCTGTCATCTCCACACCTCACTAATCTCCATCTGAAAGACTAAGAAAGGAGCCAAAGCCTACATGAAGGCCTTAAATAATGCACTGTGGTGCCATGTCATTGGCTATTAGCAAGTCTGCACCATGGATTAGCGCCCAGGCAATTACCTGTTAATAAGCATTAACTACAAAAGGCAATCAACTGACTATGGGAAACAAGTCTGTATGTTGCTTTACCAAGACAGATTACAATTTATCAAGCTTTTTTCTGGAGGATTTGTTCACAAAAGAATTAGATCACTCTAGCAGGTATATAATACATGTCCCCATATAATGGGATGCAGATGGGAGGATGGAGGTATGGGGAAGAGGGATTACAATATTAGGCTTGTAGTACATCTATGGGAATATCATGTTGGTGATACTCTGCTGTCCAACACCTACAGGCATGCCTCTCAACTGTGCCTGCTGTGAATCAAATCACAGTCGTGGCCCTCTCACTCCCTTCTACACCAGTCAGCTCCTGTACGAAAGCTAGTAGATTATGAGTTAGACATATCGACAGTAAGTAAGGGTGGACACAGCTGAAATATCTCCCAATGTACTGTTATTCAGCTCCTCTCAGTCTGTGAATGTCACACAGGAATAGTTCAGACATTGTAAATGTGTCCTTGACTGTCTCTGATGTACTCTGGCTAGGTCACTGTTTTGTCGACATTCGTATCTTATTACTTGAGAGGTATGGCTAACATAACATACCTGGCACCCCCCTACAACAGGAATTCAGGTAATAGCCAATATTAGTGGAGGAGGCAGGCCCAATCTCAGCGAGAAAGTGTATATACTGGCCATACAAAGTATGACTATGAATAGACTAACAGATATGACTGTAAGTGTTTTCCGAGGGGTCTGGCGTGTGACAGCCAGATTCTCTATATACTGACAACAACCATCAATCATTGGCCAACCGTTTGTCAGACTTCCACATGTTTTTGCCAAAAGGTCCACATATATCAGGCACACGTACACATTCAATAAACATCCATGTACTGGAGAGGTATGTTGCCTACAGGGAAGATACACTACAGCAGGTTTGCATTGCTGTCTGTCAATGTGTCACACTGGTGTTTCTGAATTGCCCCCATATACTTGTAATAACACACACCTATTTGTCTGACAGTGGCTGTATGACATAATAGTGGGACTTTTCCCATGGGTGACACATCACAGTAGACACAACTGATGGGTGTGGAGACATACAGCACATTGTCACGGCATACAGGGACATAACCAGTACTGCTACTATCTTGTGATAGCCACACACATAGTGTGTTGATACACTGCGGGGTATGACGTGGGAGGTAGCAGTGGATAGTGCAGGCCGTTTTGGTTGTGCAGGGTCTGTACATAGTGGATGCCCATGTATCTGGTCCTGTGATGTGTTCCCTTCTTGTTGTCTTTCAAGAAGGATGTATCATTCACCCACTGAAAATAATGTTATCTTGAATGGTCTCAAACTGCATCATAATATTCTGTTGTACAGGAGTCATCAGCATCATGAACAACATGCAGCACTATGGGCTGACCTCATCACAGCAGTCAACCCAATAGGGTTACAGGACAGGACTACAAGCAGATCTGACACTGGGCAACAGATATGGTCAATGCTGCATGGCAAAGGGCTGCCGCAGTGGCCAGGGACTGTACTGCCACCAGTGGAGAGCCTGCAGTAGAGCAACCACTGTTGGCCACAGGGGAATTCCTGGCAAACCTGGGATCAGCCACTAGATCCCAACCATCCATCACCCCATACATCCTGCAGGTGGGTGCCACAGAGTCCACATCAGAGCAGTGTCCAGGTAAGCTTTCTATGTTCATCACTGTAATACTGTATCAGGCAGTGTGGCAGTCTCTGCATACCAGTATATGGGTGTTAGGTCTATCTACACTGAGCAGAGGGTTAGTTTTAATGCAGAGTTGTGCACACATACTAAGAATGTCAGCAATGTAGGCAGTATCACATTAGCTGCTGTACATGTTGATATACACCCTGTAAAAATGCCACCTCTGTTATTGCTAACAATACCTCTCCCTCACATCTCCATAGGTTGGTCAGGTGTGGCTGGAGTGCAAGGTCCTATATCTGGTAAGTGCGATACTCTTGTTTTACAAATCATATATACCCTACGAATGTTAAGGGCTGCCATTTTGCCCTAAACACAACTGTTATGCTTAGCCAGAGTACAATAGTTGTATGTTCAATTTCGGAGGGGTTAATTGAAGTGCATTGTATGGATAATCACAGGTGTGTATTTGCAGGAGCAGTAACACACTGACACTTATTTTTGAGAAATACTATGCAGCATGCTATACAGGAGGCAATCACTCACATTTGCCTCTTCACACACAATATGGAGATGCTACATGCCTGAGACAGTGATACTATAACTGGCATAGCATGCTCAAGAAGGATGCACTGTGTTTTAGTTGTAGGTCTATCAGATACAATGACAAATTGTGTATCTCTCAGGTGTATAGTACTGGCAACAGTAACTGGATGTAGCTGCAGTGCATGTTATAAAGGGCCTTTGTTGTCTGTGTATGTTGTAATATGTTTGCGTGTTGTGCATGAAATCAGAAATAAGATGTGGAATGTGGAATGCAGTTGTGGCTCCTCACCTGCAGGTGTGTGTGTGTGTGTGTGTGTGTGTGTGTGTGTGTGTGTGTGTGTGTGTGTGTGTGTGTGTGTGTGTGTGTTACCATACAGAATAGTGCAGGTAGTAATATACTTATTTTGTCTTCCTCCTCACAGATGATCGTAGGGATTAGAGTGTCTCCCCTTCACAACCAGTGTCTCATTGGACTCTGATGATTATGGTGGCTATAGTGAGGCACAGGTGGGGCTCTTGGGGCTGAATCTGTCCCATGGGTTGAAATCCCACTTTGTTCCCCCATTGTCCCTGCACACAGTCAGTATGCCCACACATACCCAGTCCCCTGAGGCCATAGATATCGGGCAGTCAGAGTGTGGTGACATTGAACAGAGCAGTGTGGCAACTATGGCATCAGTGAGTGTAGACACTGGCCATAGCCAGAGAGCTGGTGAGGTCACACACAGGCAGATTGACAGGGGTGCTCATAGGAGGACTGCTGCCCATCTACCACCTGTCACAGGTACAACATCATGGGTCACTCAATGCATGTTTCAGTACATCATGGAGGCACAGGCATGTTCCGAACACAACACAGATGAATACCCAGGATTACGGATGCAGAACAGTTTGATATCCGTAACTGCCTCCACCACATTGGTGACAACATGGGTCATTTCACTGATGTAGTGGACAGACAGTGGGCTGAGACATTGTCAGTCTTTGACCACATGTTGTCTGTGCTGGAACATCTGGTTGGAGTAGGGCATCAGACACATGAACATAGGTCAGCAACACCATCTGCTGAGAGTCCACGTGGCCATGCACACTCACGCTCCCATAGTGGCAGTACCTCCAGCACTAAAGAAGGGCATGTGCTGCTCACACCATAACATGGCAGGCTATGGGCATGTGGTTTTGGGTGGTCCTGTGGGGGACAGGGGCCCAGCAGACACCAGTCACCATCAGCTACTAGCACCGCATCTGACCCTGGTCATGGTGGTGCCAATGCCACTCCTGGCAGAGCCAGTTTCCATGTTCATGGCAGGAGACAGTGAACTGTCCACTCTGCCATGTATGGTTCACAGCTGTCCAGCATACAGATGTGTAGAGCTAGCACTGGGCTTGACTGTGCACACGTACATGTACACACTCAAACATCACTGTCACATACAGGTCACCAACAGATACACATGACACCTCTCTATGACCCAGATAACCAGCACCCCTTCCTGATTCACACACATGCTGTCACCTGTTTGGCACAGCCTAGGTCTCTGGCACCCCCACACCACACCCTGTGCCTGTGATGATACCTTTGCCACATGCCTGCCATCCATGCCATCGATGGTGGGTATATATATTACAGGGATGTAGGTATATGTGCATTATGTAACTGTGTTATATAAATATATGTGCAGGGTCTAATCCACTCTACCCATTTGTGTGTGTGTGTGTGTGTGTGTGTGTGTGTGTGTGTGTGTGTGTGTGTGTGTGTGTGTGTGTGTGTGTGTATATATATATATATATATATATATATATATATATATATATATATGCAGTAAAATCCGAGGTGTGCACCATGTGCTGTGAGGACAGAACTCTGTCCAAGTAGCTGAACAACAAGTGAATAAAGTCACACTCTCAGGTCGATAAAATCCAAGGTTTATTAGTAAAAACCATAAAAACGAACTGCAGTGGTAAGCGCTTTCACATTGTACCCAACGCTTCATCATATATAAAGTGCCACATACTGATAGATAGGATAATCATGTGTGAGGGGGATAGCAAGAGATAGATACGTGTACATAGCTGTCTGTATGCAAATACTTTGGCATTTCAATTCTTTAGGCAAGTGAGGCATCAGACATAGGCTCAAGTTAGCTAAGTGTAGGAGCATGCCCAGTGTGACTGTCAGTACTTGCAAGCTGACTCCAGGCCAGACCTACCTGTACTCCAGTCCAAGATTTTGTGTGCTGCAGCCATTTGGCTACTGTTTCAACAGTACAGCATCTCCCTGATATTTTCTCCAAGGGATTCCCTGGCTGTGTGCTGACTGTAATATATGACTCATACCTATCAACTGTACTGATTGTAATAGACTGTACAGAGTTTTGCATCATATGTATGGTACATTTTACATAGCATTCTGATTTTCTGATGCATTAGTGGCAAATCATTATGGATTCTACTTCTTCTTCTTCTTCTTTCAGCTTTTCCCGGTTAGGGGTTGCCACAGCGGATCACCTGTCCGCTCATGATTGGCAGTGGAGTTTTATGGTGTCGAGTTGCCAGCCCAAATCATTATGGATTAATGTTAGGAAATGACAGAAATTTGAGTTACTGATTCCATACACATCAGCAAACTCATACTAATGCACGATGTGTTAGTCTCTGAAATGTCTACATTTGTCTGGCCTATTAATCCTTCTCCTTATGTTTTGGCCTTTGTCGCACTACTGTTCATGGCTTTGCCCAGATCTCCTGCTCTAAGTGGTTGTAGGTATGATGTGACTGGGGTACATGATGTAAGACCACACACAGGGTGACAGTGTTCACACCTCTCACTGTACATGTTTTTGCAGGATGTCCAGCATTCTGCCCCATATGTCTGCTCTGTTCATCATACAGTTGTGTTTTCCTGGTAATATACTACTAAATGGAGCACACTGAATTGCTGTACATAATGACACAGTTAAGTGATGGCCTTTACATTCTGCTGCTACTGTGACCTTTTGCAACCTGTTGTTATACTAGCCACCTCTAGGTTACTCAGAGCATGTATAATGTCTGTAGGTTTGGCCCTCTGTCCCTCCATTGTCTCTGACCTTGCCCAGCGTTCTTGCAGTAACTGATTGTGGCATACTGGTAGTCTGTGGGACTCCTACCATGGGAGTGCCTCACATGCAAAAGTTGTAGGTGCAGCCAGCTTCAAACTATCAACACCAGCAACCATGCTAATGTACTTAGCCCAGTGAGCCACACCAGCCAGCAGAAAGTGAGGTTTAATTCCTCACACTATCAACAACAGACAGACATACACTTTAACTCCTGCCTGTTGTGGAAAATAAACCATGTAGTCAGGTTCCTTGTGACAGCCCTGAGATTGTGTGGTCTGCTGATATATCCTTGCAAACATACTGTTATTGCAGTTGTATGGGAACGCTGATGTGTTGGGGTAGGGGACTCTGACATTAACAGTCATGCATCTGTTTTATGACCCCACTATTTGGCATTTCTCTTCCATACTGCAGTGGGTTTTGCTGCCTTGTGGCTGAATGCATATTATGTGGCAGTCAGTATTGGACAGAGTACCTGTTGTCCCACATAGCTGTTAGTTCTCTGCAAATAGCCCAGTAGCCCACTCTATTCCCTTGCATACATGCAGCAGGTCCCTACATATGCTACCATAGTCTAGTACCCTGTGTATTTGTTGTAAAGAAGCATGACTTACCTTGTGAATGCAACAGTTGAGATACCTGTGTTTCAGTGCAGACTCTGTCTGATACACGCAGTACACAGCCAGTACATGGTAAGGTACAGATTTCGTGGTGTGACTGGCATGCTTTTTACTATGTATGTGAGTCGGAGTAAGGTGTCAGTTCCTAAGACCCTAAGTTGTCAGTGCATATGCTATGCATTGCCTCTTTGCCAAGGCCAGGGCATAATGGCCATGCCTACATCTGCCTACAGGGACAGCCTCAGGGGGTCCCTCCTCTAAGTCCCCCTGTGGGTGTGGCTGTTGGGAGCTTGGCACTGGTGGGGGGGGCTCTGTGTCCCTTTTCTGCAATGATTCTGCCACAGATGTTTCCACAGGATTATATTGTGTAGCATGGCACATACTGTGAACATCTGTGCACATGTGGCTGTAGAGTACTACAGGGCTCCAGCAGGTGTATCAAGGCACCAGAACCGTGACTTGAGCAGCCCAAACACATGCTCTGTGATGTTCCTAGTTTGTGCATGTGCCTCATTATGGCAGTCTTCGGAGGTGCATGTGCATTTCTGATGGGTGACATCACCAACAGTTTCAGTGCATAGCCAGCATCCCCCGGTAGATGGCCATACAAGATGTCCCCCCTGGCAAACATCTGGTACAGCTGTGATGTTTGCCAGATATGGGAGTCATGCTAACTGCCAGGGCTGCCAGCACACTCATTCATGATAATGGCCGGGGCATTGCACATGACTTGGCAGTTGATGGAGTTTCCCCCTTACGGTTGACATAGCCTTCCTCACTGGGTGGTGCGTTGATGTGTACATGAGTGCAGTCTATGGCACCCAGTACCTCAGGGTAGTGTGCTACATGGTAAAAGAGATGCATACTGCTGGCCCTCTCCTCAGGCGTGTGGGGTAAATCAATGTGCTGACTGTTATGTGTTTTCATGGCAGCCAGGAAGGAGTGGAGTGCCCTGGATGCTGATGCCTGTGTGACCCCCATCATGTTCCCAGTTGGTCTTTGAAAAGTTCTTGCAGTTAGTATTCTAAGTGTTACACATACCTTTATTTCCACTGGAATGGATTCCCCTCTATTGGCTCTGGGTCTAAGTTGAGGACGGCAGAGCTCAGTGAGTTCTTGTAGTATGTCCCTGTCCACCCTGTAGTACTCTACAATCTCCAACTCATGTAGCTCCTAAGTTTACCCTGGGCCTGAACACTCTTCTCCTTCTCAGTCTAGGCCTATTGTCAGCCGCAGCATCAGCACTGACCTCAGTATCTAGCACATACAGATGTAGCAGAGCAGCAGCAGCCCCTAGCATTCTGTCAATTAATATTCCCAAGTCTGTACTCCAGTGTTGCAGAGTATGGGGGAAAATCAGATTTTAGGGCGTATGCATACTTTATAGTGTTCTGCTGCAGACGCAGCCTGTGTGATTGGCTAACTATGATGCATTCCACCTGTCAGGTACATCATTGAGGGGTTTGAATGGCCCAGTGTAAGTGGAACAGGGATTATCAGTAATTTATACATGACTGGCTTTTAGCTTCATAGTTTAGTACTAGGCTAACTGCCCTTGTGGGCCATTTTTAAGCCTAGCCAATTACCCCAAGTGAGAATCAAACCCTGCACCTTGTGTCTGTAAGGTAAACACCTTAACCATTATGCCAACCTCCCCCCCTTTCTTTTTTTGTTTTTCTTTTTCAACTGCCTTCCCTGCTAAGCACTGCGGTGTGGCACGCAAACCCGAGCCACTGGTATAAACAATGCTCAGCAGTCAATAGACACACCCCCATGGACAGGCATGCTCAGCACAGTGGTGCACTGTGCAGACATGCTGAAAACAACTAAAACATGCACCCCGAAGCTCAACAAAGCTTAGCCGCACTGGACACACCCACCTGCTTAGCTGAGAGGTGTGCCACACAAACGGGTGCTTCTGAGCTCTAATGTGCTTAAACATAGTGACACGCCTCCTTTTGATGTCAGGTAGCTCTCCTGTGGACACCAACATGGTTCTGGGGCTGCATGGATTTTATCTGGGAGCTCAGTAACCAATTTTTCCTATTCAGTAACCCCAGCTCATTTGCATACAGATCCATGCACACAACCTGGATACTACACTATTCCAGACCTTGCCTTCTTAGCAATCACAGAAATCTACCATTGTGGGCAAGGCCCTATAATACATTTTTGCCACATATTTATTATTTTATTATTTTTAGTTTTTACCCTTTTAATTTATTTATTTATTTTTTTACATAATGGCATGTTTGCACACTGCTGTGTGCTGCACAAACATAATATAGGTATCAAAAAATTATTATTTTAAATTATTTCCTGTTACATTTTGGACACACAGGACATAGTTTTGCACATATCTGTGTCTGCTATACTATTACTGACCTTCTAACTGAGCTTTTACAGCCCCTATTCACATTTTAATTTCTTGTACATGGAAATTTTACATGTACACTTCTGACACCAACATGAGATCTACACAACTCCCTCTCTGATTGCTGCATCACTCTAGACTCTCATTTGCATGCAATTCACCTGTTTATGAGGTGATTTCCATGCCGTGGACACTTCCGTGTTGGCATGCTCATGCACGCCCCTCAGCTCTGTTTACTGGATCACAAGGGTGCTCACTTCTGTGTAAACTCCATGACACTATGCCCTACATGGAAAATTAATCCATGTAGGCTTTATTGAATTCCACCTTTTGTGTTCACCGCATGATACTTTTTCACCGCATGATACTTTCCCACTAAACTCCTTAAATAGAGTATTCTCAACCTCTTACTGAAATGACAAAATAATTTCTATACTTAACTGCTGCCTGTACAATCTACTAAGTTGCATGTGGGCTTTCGTCCACCTCTGTAAAATCTTAGAATATATAAATGTAACTACTGTTTGTGTCTAAATGTAAATAGAAATGTAATGACTCTGTCTTTAACTGAAACTTAGTGTAATGGAATGTAAGCAAATGAAGCTTTTCTCCCTGGCCTTCCACTGAAAATGGACATTACCCAGTTGGACTTTCCTGACAAACAAAGTCAAATAAATAAATAAATAAATAAATAAATAAATAAATAAAACCATTTCAGCACAAATTGAAACACTACCTAATCTCCACTTGACTACGTCCCTCTGAAACCTAACATACAGTTACTCTTGGATTCATTAACACACATTTTTTTTTGCTTCATCTCTAAAACTAAAGCAGCTACAAATTAATTGCAAGGCTCTAATCTGTATAAAATATGTGCATATAAGCAAATAACCTCTATTATGATTTCTGCTGTACTTCTTTATTAGAAGCCCTGGCCATGTATAAATTGTGTTATGTAACAGTATAAACCATGTAAATAATTCGGATAACACTATGTGGCCTTCTGTTCTTATTTTTGTTTTTATAATGGTAATATCATACAGCATTTTTCTGAATGTCTCTGCTAAAAACAGACTGATAGCTCAGTCAGATTATCCCAGAAAAATAAATAAATAGATTTTCTGACAATTATTAAATCAGTCAAGAACTTTTTTTGTCCCTTAACCAAATGGTGATCATACTTAAACAATTAACACTGTTGTTAAAACATTTGCTATTGTTTTCACAAGCAGAATACAAATATTGAGTTCTTCACTTTTTAATATCCCCATTCTGTCTGATTTTATGACTTCTCTGTAAATGCAGAACCAAGACTGATATCAGTGTATCATATTATTTTAAATGTATGTTTGCACTCATCAAGTTGCTCCTTCCTAATGATCTTACCTCCAATTCTTTTATCTCCTTTACAAAATTCAGTACTTCAGTGACAGATGGTTTATATTTTGTTACACACTCATTTATTACTAGGCATCCACCGCTATATCACTAGGTGGGTTGCAAATTGGCTCACAGATAGAACCCACAGTGTGAAAGTAGCAGACTCCAAGTCAGACTGCTGACCAGTCATGAGTGGAGTCCCACAGGGATCGATCCTGGGTCCTCTCCTGTTTGGCATCTACTTCTCAGAAGTCCAGGCCAACACGGAAGGACTCTGGCTGACCAAGTTCACCAACGAGTGCAAGCTGGGAGCCATTATTTACTCCCCAAGTGATGTAAACATCCTACAAAAAGGCCTCATTGACACCAATGACTGGTGTTGAAACCATGGCCTTAAGCTTAATGCCAAAAAATGTGTCGTCATTCCCTTTGGGAAAAACTCAATTCCCACTAATTACCACATTGATGGTAGCCCACTGAACACTGAAGGCATTATAAGAGATCTGGGGACACAGGTTGACAGCAACCTCTCCTTAGACCACCACATTTCCACTGTGGACAGAAAGTCCTTCTGTGTGGCACATCTCATTACCAAGGGTTTTGCATCCAGGAAGAAAGAGGTCATCATCTCTCACTACACTTCTCCCATTAGACCATTCATCGAGTATAATGCCCCATTTGGCATGTACCTCACTAAACCCTTGCAACAGCTAGAAAGGCTACAAACGTAGCTCTCATTAAGAGGATCCTATGAGTTAAACACATGCCCTACATGGACAGACTCAAAAAACTCTAGCTTTTCTCTTTCTCATATGTCTATTAAGAGGTGATCTCTGCTTGACTTACAAGCCATGTCTGACCCAGCCCTGCTAGAAATGTTACACTTAAAGAAATCACAAGCCCTCCCCACCACATGTTCCAGGGACCTCAACCTCATTACCACAATCAACAGAACATGCTGGAGGGACAGGTTCATAACCCAGAGACTGCCCATGCTCTGGAATAGACTTCCCATACATGTCAAGCAGAGAACCTCACTGGCCCTTTTCAAGAGAAATCTTGATGAGTGGATGGGAAATAAAGTTCACCCCGGGGATCACTCCAGTGGCTCTACTTGATAGATGCACCAGGAATTAATGGCGGCATGATGGCAGGGCATGTCTATGGGCTAGGCTTGTAAAGGCTCCATTCCATTGGCCTAATACACACCTATGAACCTATGTGAACATAAAGGCTGAAAAATTAAAACACTTAAGATTATTCTTTAATCAGAAGAATATTAATGTTAATAAAAATAACAGTTATAAGACTTAGCTTACAATAAAATAAGCCAATGTGAGATGCTCTAACCAATATAATCCTATTTTTTCAATTGTATCTATTGTCAGAATTAGTATTTCTTTAAATTCTTTGTCATTTAACATGTACGACTAGTACCAGAAGTTATTTTGCACTTTACATAATTAAATGTTAATTTCAAAACATAACAAAGTGACAAAAGTAATCAACAGAGATAAGAAGTCATATTATTCCCAGCTTCAATTCCAGCACAAAATCAACCCCAGTAAAATTTGGCACTCCATATCTTCTCTACTTAACCCTGGAAGAAATGGAGAGCACACCCTATCACCTGATACCCCTCCATCACAAATAGCCAAAAACTTTAACAAGCACTTCATAAAATCAATTTCAGACCTACTAACTAACACCCCTAATGCTGGACCCCCCCCACCCTTCAACCCATTCAGACACCAACCCCAGGCCATCAACTACTTCTAACTTTGTCATTACTAACCCCCAAACTCAACAAAATGTCATACAAACCCCATTCACATTTCACCCCATACCCACTGACACCATTAAGAAACTGCTACAAAAACTAAAACCCTGTTCTACTTCAGCTGACAATGTCCCCCCAGACTACCTCAAACTGGCTCCTAACTCAGTTGCCTACCCAATCAGTATCCTTATAAATAGGTCTTTATCCGAATCAGAAGTACCTACCACATGGAAACAATCTCACATCACCCCCATCCACAAAAGAAGCAACTGTTTTGATTCATCCAATTTCCATCCTATATCCATCTTGTCACCTATATCTAAAATTCTCGAGAGAGGTATCCATCAGCAGGTAATGCAATATCTATTGCAAAACAATTTTTTAACCAAAACCCAACATGGCTTCCAACCTAGCTACAGCACAACTACAGCCCTATTATCTTTAACAGACACCATGAACAGGGCCAGTGATGCAGGATACTATACAGCCTCATTATTCCTTGATCTCTCCAAGGCCTTTGACATAGTGTCTCACCCATTACTTTTGAACACACAGTCGAATTTAGGCTTCTCACATAACACAGTAAAATGGTTTCAGAGCTACCTCAAGGATCATAAACAAGCAGTGAAATGGTCCAACAAACTCGCACCCTTTCTCCACAACCCTACTGGAGTTGCCCAAGGCTTCATCCTAGGACCCCTACTCTTCAACATTTTCACAAACAACCTTCACACTGCCTTTCACCCTGAGTCCCTAATTCAATATGCTGATGACTCCACCATAATCTGCACTGCTCAGTCACTACCAGAAAAACTCTCAAAAACTCAACAGTCCTTTACAGCAGTTGAATCCTAGCTAAGAAATGCTCAACTCTTTCTTAATCCAAAGAAGACATAACTAGCACTCTTTCATCCAAAAAACACCTCCCATGTCACTGATCATTTCAACATCCTTGCATCTGACAACACTGCCATAGAAATAGTGCAGGAAACCAAACTTCTAGGTGTTATCATTGACAATAAACTTTAATTTGACCCCCATATACAGCAAAATATAAAGAAAACTCATCAAAAACTGGGACTCTTATATAGAAACAAACACTTTGTTACTGTAGCAACCAAAACTACCCTTGCAAAAGCATTTTTACTTCCCTCTCTTCTGTATGGTTCCCCTATCTTAACTAACTTGCAAAATTCTACCCTAAGCAAGTTGGAGCAGTGCTGCAACAAAGTTGCAAAGTTTGCCACAAACTCTAAATATCACACACCGCTGTAAACCACTCCTAGAATTAAACTGACTTGAACTACCCAACCAACTTGCCTGTATTCAGCTATCCACCTTGCACAACCTTATTTTTAAGCCTACTGCCTGCCCTGAACTAGCCAATCTAGTCACACCTTACACACGAAATCGATCCCTACGATCAGAAGACAAAAATCTCTTAGCTATCTCAAAACCCACAAGAACACCTGGTCACTCTTTGTATTCATACTCTGTCTCTATACATTGGAATTCACTACCTCTAGCTACCAGGTTTATTCCTGGCCTTACCCATTTCAAAGACTCTTTTAAAAATAATTTCAAAAATACATGGCTCTGCTCCTGCATAAAACCTGCCTAATGCTCATGTCTTCCTCTTCTCTCACATTTCAATCCCTCACAGACTGCAGGATCCTAAAGCTCTTCTAACTCCTTCTCTGGTTCTATACCATATCCTTAAGCTGCTGCTGAGGCTTCATTGCTTCTATTCTTATTAACTCTCTCTCACTATATGTCTGCATCACTAACTTTCTGGCTGCTGTTTCTTCATCATGTATCATGAGAGTGACTATTATCGTCTGTAATATTTTAACTGTATAGAACTGTTTAGATGTGTAGTAATATATTACAACATCTTGTAGCAGTTTGTTCTTTCATCTTATTTTTTGTATAGTATTTCTAATGTAATCTTTATTGTATTGGATTATATTGCATTTGTATTGCACTTTATGTGGAGGTTTTCTCCCCGGGCCTCTGCTGAAAACAGTTTCTGTAGACCCAGTCAGACCACCCCGGTAAACAAATGTCAAATAAATAAAATAATAAATAAATAAAATTAATAACTTTTTACAGTGCCGTAAGACTGCTTTGATTAAATCCTTCCTGTCTGATCCTGATGAGAATGGGGCCATAAAATTCCAGATTTCTGTGTATATTATATGAGTTCCCTACACCTTTTTAAGCTTAAACTGTAGGAAGTGCCATTTGTTCAAGTTCAGTTTAATAGAGTTGAACTCCCCATCACTGCTAGCAGGAAATTACTGCCAGTGCATTTTCTAAGTGTGTACTGACCATAATTCCTTTCTTCTTGGAGCTTCTCCCTTTGTCATGTTTTGTGACCCTAAAACTGGTCTATATAGGTTGTGGTAGTGTGGCTGGCTTGTTTCTGGCCCCATGTGAAAAAACATGTTTACTTTCATCTAAAACAGAATAATATTTGGATATTATATATATATATATAAATTCTATTTTACTTCTAATTATGGGCTGATTATTTCAGCAATTACCTACTTTCATTTGGTTATATCACAATATGCATGTTATATTTTCAAAAATAACTATCTACTTTTCCAAATGTGACAGAAACTGTCAATATGTTGTTAATAAAATTATTGAAATTTTACAGGTATTCTGGTCTTGCAAATACGTTATTCTACAAACAGAATACATTCTTGACAAGCAAGTTAAAGTCAGATCCATTGAGCTCAACATATGATGGACTTGGTCTTTTAGCCATTTTTCAGGATAACAGCAGAAAAAAACATTACATCACATCTTGTTTGTCTTTCCAGGCAAATAAAAGTCAGCATTTTATAAATGCAACAGCACATATAATAAAATAAAGCTAAAAGTTAAGAGTAAAAAGATAATCACTGATTAAGAAGCAAAATGGTTTCAAATTTTACACGATTACACAACTATGTATTCGACTATAAATTTCTATACAAATATCCTTGTGCAAAGTGATCTGGTTGTGCTCTGTAATTTGTGCAACAGGTTTGTTGTTATTTGTAATTATGAAGTTGTTGTCATTGTGTCTTTCGGCTTTTCCCGGTTAGGGGTCGCCACAGCAGAACTCCTGTCCGCTAATGATTGGCAGTTGATTTTTTTTACGTGCTGAGTTGCCGGCCCTAACACACAACCTTCAACAAAGGTACGCCCATTCACGCATGTCTCTACAGAAGATGCTCTAGCTGAGAATCGAACAGGACAACGTCTTGCTGTGAGGTGACAACACTACTGCAGCACCACCTGAAGTACTTAATAAAAAAGAGATTCACATGACTTACAAATATATTTGCAGCATAATGCAGATGTAATTATTTACTACCTCCACTAGTTCTACATTTAATATTTTTGTTCATACATGTTTATGGATATGTTGAACTGGAGGGGAACTAGAAAAAACTGTTTTCATATGTCATCTAAAACAATCCACATACATATTATTTATCAGTTAAATCCACAATTGACAAATGGGAGCCTTGCAACTGATCAACTGTTTTATTTATTTCATCCTGTGTTGACCAAGTTAGTCCAACTAGGCAAGTAGCCTCTTTTCATGGCAGACCTGAAGTAATAAAATCGGGGGTGTCCAACCTTTTGGCTTGCAGGGGCCGCATTGAGTGAACAGAAATGGTCTTGGGGCCACATATAAAATATATCATATAGTTAACTCTTTTGTTGCTCCGGAAGACCACAGTCGATCTCCTGGCTGTACTGTAGGTGCATTTGAACAATGAATAAATGTAATAAATGCCTAATATTTCCCTTAAAATTCTAATTCTCATTCTAATTCTCTAATCTAACATTTAACTCTAACATTTTAGTTAATATATATACATATATATATATATGTTTTACAAATAAATAGATATTCACTACAGCACTAGCATTTCTCACTGGGAAAACCATTCCAGCAGTCCAACTACATAAAATGTCAACATCAGCAGTCCTACAATACTATAATCCACAAAAATAACCCAACAAATTTGCAATAAAGTAAAAAATTCACATTACTGACTTATTCTGAATAAGCTACAAGAGGGTCTCACCCAAACAAATAACTGGTGCAAGAAAGTTGGCCTCATGCTAAATGCCAAAAAATGCATCATCATCCCCTTTGAAGAGAGTGATGTCCCCACAAATTATTACATTAATAACAATGTTGTAAGCATGCAATAAGTTGTATGGTACTTGGGCTCCCAGGTTGATAGAAACCTGACTTTTGACCACCACGTTGTCTCTGTTGTAAGGAAAGATTTTTACATGGCCCATTTCATTAGTAAGGGTATCTCATCCAGGGACAAAGAGGTCATAACATCCCTGTATTCTTCCTTTACAAGAGTCATTATTGAGTGCAATGCCCCTTTTGATATGTGCCTCAGCAAAACACCCTGCCAAAAGAAAGACTACAACCATTTCTGCCAAAAAAGGTCAAAGGACTAAGTTCACTTAGCTATCTAAACAGACTAAAAAGCTTCTTGCTTTCCTCTGTCTCTCACTGGCCCCTATAAATTTCACCATTTGCTTGCTTTCCAAGCTAAGAAAGATCCTGCCTTAAGAGAATTCCTCTACCTCACAAATACTGGTTATACTTAAAATGCTCACTACAAAGACCACAGCCCTCACTGCAACATAAACAAGCCACTTTTTATGGATAGGTTCTTGACACAAAAACCTTCAACTTCTGTAAAAAGCTCCTCTCATTATCAAACAATGTAGTTCAGCAACATGATGGCTGGATGGATAGCCATAATGTAGTCCTCGGGTAAGTAGCATAGCCTTCATCAAACCAGATGGAAAATCCATGTACTAACCTTTCCCAGCTGGATGGCTAAGATCTAATATTGGTTACTCAAGTCTAGTTGCCCAAGAAGAGGGGCATGTTTAACTAAGAATTCCATTTGCAAAATTATATTCAGTATACATATTAAATCTCTCTCTTACACACACACACACACACACACACACACACACACACACACACACACACACACACACACACACACACACACAAAAAAAAAAGCCCCTACTTGTAAAATAGGCAACCTCAGTAATCACATAACACCCACTCACTGAATGAAATTGTCTGGAAGTCAAAATATTTGAAAAAAAAAATCATAATAGAGATGGATTCATCCATGTAATTTCCCACCACCAAAAGGACCATCAAGAAATCAACAAACAACTGCTCGGCAAAAAGTAAATCAATAAGAAAACCATAAACTATAATGCTACATACTGGTGTAAACATATAACTTGTGTCAATCCCCAGGTTAATCCATACCAAAAGATTGTTTCCGAGCTTCAGCTATGTACAAACAGCTTTCTCCTAAAAACTTGACTCATTGATATTTGCCTTGCTGTAATTATAACTGTAAAAAAAAAATGATTTTAAGTTTATTCTGTACCACAATGATTCTCACTGTTACGAGATGCAATCTCAGCCATATTGAATGAGTACTACATCCATAATTTGCTGTCTCTCTCTTTCATGTATTATATTGTTTTGTGTTATCTTTGGAGCTTTTCTCCCTGGGCCTCTGCTGGAAATGGACTTGTGCCCAGTCGGAATTTCCCGGTAAACAAATGTAAAATAAAATAAAATAAATAAAAATAAACTTCCCTCCAATCTAAAGCCATTTGACATTCAGACATTTTAATTTGTGCAGAGGTTACTCACAGACTGACAGTTTACTGAGCTGTAATGCTGACCTTCGCTTTAGAAAAAAACAAATTCCCAGACTTTGTCAATAGCTCAAAGTGTACAGAGGATTATTTATTTATTTTTGGAAAACATCTTTAAAACTGTTAAATTGATTACACACCTAGAAACACAGGAAAGTTATTGTGATTATGTAAACCACAGACTGCTGCAAGAAATCAAAGTAACATTAGCACTCTATGATTATGTCCGAACAGATGAATCATACCTGTCAATTCCAAAAGAAGTAAAGTAGCTTAATAAGAAGGTTATTTGCAAGGTTGTATGACAGTTTATATTGGAAATAAGCAGAGACATTAAAAAGGCTCAGTTTTTCATAATTATGCCGAAAAGTCTTCCAAGGTAAATACAACTTCTGATTTAGTTCTCTTAGAGCAAGAAATCTAGACAAAGCGAAAAATAAAAGTGGGACACAGACCCAAAAATAGTTATAGGTTCATAGGTTCATAGGTTCATACTAGGCTATCTGCCCAAGGGCATTTATAAGCCTAGCCCATAGTTATGTGGCTTTCGCCACCCCTTTAGTTTGAATAAAAACTATGCCTATCATTTTTCTGTGCCTCTGTCAAGCAGTGACACTGAAGTAATCCCTGGGGTATATCTGCGATCTCCCATCCATTGGTCAAGATTCCTCTTGAACAAGGCCAGCGAGGTGCTCTGCCTCACATGTACCGGGATTTTGTTCCACAGCATAGGGAGTCTCTGGGTGATGAATCTGTCCCTCCAGCACGTTCTATTTATAACCGTGTCAAGGTTTAAGTCTCCCGCCCTTGTGGTTCTGAGGGATCTAGATTTTTTGAGGTGAAGCATATTCATCAAATCTGGGTTTGACATGGCCTTATATGTCAGGCACAGGTCACCTCTGAGCAAGCGGTATGAGACTGAATAAAGCTGGAGTTCTTTCAGTCGGGCAGCATAAGACATATTTTTGAGACCCTTTATCCTTTTGGTGAGGAACTTTTGGGGCCTTTCAAGCTGCATCAGGTGTCTGGTCAGATACATTCGAGCGGGCATTGTACTCAATCATAGGTCTAATGAGTGATGAGTACAGGGGGACGATGACCTCCCTTGATCTAGATGTGAATCCCTTCAAGATCAGGTGGGCGATATAGAAGGTTTTCCTAATTACTTTAGCAACATGAGTGTCAAACGAAAGACTACTGTCAACTTGGGTCCCCAGATCCCTGATGACTTTTTCTGTGCTCAGTGGATTGTCACCTATATGGTAGCTAGGGGTAACCTTGTTTTTCCCGAAGGGTATGACTATGCATTTTTTGGCATTTACCTTCAGGCCATGGCTCTGGCACCAGTTATCCGTTTCTGTGAGGCCCTTCTGGAGGATATCTGTGTCAGATGTGTTTTCGACTATGGCCCAGTTTGCAGTCATCTGCAAACTTTGTCAGCCATAACCCTCCTGTGTTTGCTTGTACTTCAGAAAAGTAGATGCCGAACAAGAGTGGACCCAGGACTGAGCCCTGTGGGACACCACTTGTGACAGGCTTTGAGTCTGACATGGCTCCAGCAACTCTGACCCTGTGGGTTCTGTCGCTTAGCCAGTTTGCAACCCATCTTGTGATGTATGGGTTTACAGTCAAGCTGATGAGTTTTTCGATGATACCTGAGTGGGGTATTGTGTCAAGGCCTTTGCCAGGTCGAGGTAGGCTGTATGGACTGCCTTTCCCTCATCAATGGCCTTGGTGACTGTCTCGAAAAAGTCAACCAAGTTTAAGAGGCAGGATCTGCCTTTGACAAAGCCAAACTGGGTTGGATCCAAAGTCTGCAAGTTCCCTATGTCTTTATTTATGAGTTCCATTATGATCCTCTCCATGGCTTTGCAGATAAGGCTTGTCAAGCTAATGGGGCGGTAATTTCCAGGGTCTGTGGAGGCACCGCCCTTATGAAGTGGGACCACAGTCGCCGTCGCCACTCCTTGGGTGTATCCTGAGGTGAGGCTAAGATTAAACAGCTGTCCTAACTGTGGGTTTAATTCCTCGTTGAGTTCATGAAGCACACAGCCGGGGACACCATCCGGTCCCATGGATGCTGTGTTTTTGCCTTAGTGAGGGCAGTTCTCACCTGGGCGTTGGAGATGTTTGGGGGCTACAATCCTCTGGAATAGATATCTCTCCTTTTGGGGAGGGGAGAAGTTTGCACTGAACCTGTCAGCCAGTATGTTAGCAATGTGTGTAGGTTCAGTAATTTTCACATCATTTTGAACTAATTCTGAGCATATCTGGGAGTTTCCTCCTAGGTTTCTAACATAGCTAAAGAAGGCCTTATGATTGTCTTTAGAGTCCTTGGCGATTTTTCTCTCAAAATTTGCCTTGGATGATTTTATGAGAGCTCTTAGTTTTTACTTATAATGATCAAAGGTGTCTTACCTTTCAAGGATTTTGCTCTATCTTGTAGTAGCTTCCTCCTTTTGTTGTAGAGCTTGTTTATGGCTGGGGTCCACCAGACTGGACGCTTGCCTTTGGTACAGAGAGTCTTAGTTTTGTTTGGGATTGCCTGATCCATGCAGTCCTGTAGGTGCTGGTAGAAGGCATTTGTAAGTGATTCAGCGGTTTGAGTAATGTTTACCACTGGCTCAGGGGACTTAAAGGAGACCACACTAGTTTTTAGAAGTGTGAAATCGGCTTTTGAGAAGTTTTTCACTGTGGTCTTTTTGTTTCAGGTGGGGCGGGATGAGGACCTCCAGCGAGATTAGTTTATGATCTGATCTCACCAGTGAGGGTATACTTCGGTGTTGAACATTTTGATCCCATGTTCGTGATGATGAGATCAAGTATGTTTTCACCTCTTGTGGGGATGGTGACTAGTTGTTCCATGGCATTTGAGTTTATGAACTCCAGGAATCTTTGGGTTAGAGTGTTCGGGCTTGAGTAGTGTTCCCAGTCTATATTAGGGTAGTTGAAGTCACCTAGTATGATGGTGTTTGGAGATACATTTATCCCCTCCAATGTTTTCAGGAAGGCCATGTGAGGTTCCTGAGTTTGAGAGGGTGGCCTGTAACATGCTACAAATTGCAGAGCAGTCTTGCCTATGGTTAATTGCACCTGGATGGTCTCCGATGCATCGTCGTTGCCACCAACCTTGAGGTGTGGGTGTCCTTTATGAATATGGACACCCCTCCTTTCTTGGTGTTGTCCGGATTTTGGGGCGGGCATGATATGAGGTGAAACCTGTTAGTGCTGGGGTGCTCTCAGGAGCCTTGAACCAGGTTTCTGTCACAGCACAGACATCGATGTTCTCCATATTGAGAAGGGCCTCGAGTGCGTGCATCTTGAGATTGAGACTTCTGGCATTGAGCAGCATTACC
This sequence comes from Protopterus annectens, assembly GCF_019279795.1. Classification (NCBI taxonomy): domain Eukaryota; kingdom Metazoa; phylum Chordata; order Ceratodontiformes; family Protopteridae; genus Protopterus; species Protopterus annectens. The sequence goes on from NC_056731.1 coordinate 1,368,636,303, forward strand.
CTTAGTTTTTCCTTTTGGTGTTCTAGGGTGGTAGGTTTAGAATTTGAGCCTTGCCTAAAAAGGCACTATGGGGTGGCAAGAGCCTTTGCCAATATCCGGAAGCCCAGGGTGACAGGTGCAAGCCGTCCCTTGCGAAGCAGCGTGGCTTGTCCAGCATGTCATCCCAGGCAGACAGACATTGGATCTCCTTTGAATGACACCAGAATTTAAGCCAATTATTAAAGCTGATCATCTTATCACTGTATTGTGGCATCATTCTAGGTGAAGGTAGGATACTGCTCAAGGTCAGGGTCATACCTGCCTGGGCTACATAATCAGAGAGCTCCTCGGCGTCCCTTTTCATGTAGTCCAAGGAGGTACGTCTCAGGTCGTTGACACCAGCGTGGACAATGACTGAGTCGTACTTGTACCTGCTGTTGAGAGACCTGAGTGCTTGCGTTATGTGGCGGATTCTAGCACCCGACAGGCAGCTTACTGTGACCTTCTCCTTACTCAGTCTGGTGAGCGGGACGTCAGTGTGTCTGACTATGGAATCACCAATGACAAGTGTGTCTGGCATTTTGTTTGGCCTTAAGGGCTGTGACTGTTTGACACTCTGACTGTGTGGTCTATGTGTTGCATGTGTTGGGTCGTGAGGTGGTAGTTGTTTGGGTGTCTTCTTTGGTGGCCTCTGCTGTTTTGGTAAATTTTTGACCAGAGCCTCCGAGTATGTCTTTGTGTGAGTATGTGTATGATTTGAAGTTGTGATGGTACCATGTGTGACTGGGTATGTATTGTGTGTGGTTGCCTTCTCCTCCTGTCTGGTCTTGCCAGTCCTATGTTGAGAGAGCTCAGCCTCCAGTTTGGCCGTATAGTTGCATCTCTCGCATGTATTTGTGTTTTGTGGGAGAAGGAGAGGATTGTCTGTGTACATGAGGCAATTGTAACATTGCCTCAATATTCCCAGGTTCACCAGTTGAGCTGGAGAGGACACTAGCAACTGATCCCTCGACATACTAGAAGTAGTAGATAAAGAACTTTCAAAGGACTCGGGAAGTGGGTTTTGGGCTGGTGGGGTACTATCTATAATAAGAGTGCTTTATCAAGGTGCAAGTACTGTAGGAGTAAGTGCTAGGCTTTACAGATAGAGAATAGTCTACTTGGGAATCAAGTAGAGATGAACTTTTCAGTTATAGGATATGCTGGTTAGATCAGCAGTACAGTTTAGCGTGTTTTATAGCAGGGGCTGAAGGGAGCTAGGAATTGGCCCAAAGCGACCAATGGACTACTAGTTTCTGGCTGAAACTTCACCAAATCGGACAAAAGGCCGCTCAGTGCTTCCCACTCCCACTGGTAAGCAAAGAAACTTCCCTCCTTCCTAATAAGGCAATGGATCAGTAACAGGAACTAAAAACAAAGCCCAGGGATCAGCAACTCTGAAACTGGACTACTCTAGTTCAGTAAAGTGGGAAAACAAGAGATTTTTTTGTTTTATTACAGAGATAAGGAAAAAACAGACAGTAAATGCTATAAATGCTGTAAATCGGCTAGCACTTTAGTGTGTAGCCTACAGAAACAATTTGCAACAATTAGTAACTTAAAGTGCAATAAACAGTGTAAAATGCAGAAATCACTTAAAGTAGCAGTAAAACAGGTGAAATGCAGTCGCTAGCTTAATAACAGTGGGAAAGCCACAAAAATACTTATATCTGGTAGAAAGTCACTCTTTTAGCTCTCTGCTGCTTGGATCACTCTGCAGGCCACCACGAGGATCTGTGCAGAGTTGGTACAAGCTGGAAAACACGTGTTTAGCGTGTTTTATAGCAGGGGCTGAAAGGAGCTAGGAATTGGCCCAAACGACCAATAGACTACTAGTTTCTGGCTGAAACTTCACCAATTCGGACAAAAAGGCCGCTCAGTGCTTCCCACTCCCACTGGTAAGCAAAGAAACTTCCCTCCTTCCTAATAAGGCAATGGATCAGTAACAGGAACTAAAAACAAAGCCCAGGGATCAGCAATTCTGAAACTGGACTACTCTAGTTCAGTAAGGTGGGAAAACAAGAGATTTTTTTTTTTTTTTTTTTTTTTACAGAGACAAGGAAAAAAAACAGACAGTAAATGCTATAAATGCTTTTAAGTGGCTAGCACACCTGAGTGTGTTAGCCTACAGGTAAAATTAAGCAACAAATAACTTTTTAAGAGTGCAAAACAGTTAATCAACACAAAAACAGTTTAAATAGAATGCAGAGCTGTATAAACAGGCTAAGATGCAGTCGCTAAGCAGTAAATATTCAAAAGCCAGAAAAAATACTTAAATCAGTTATAGCAAATACAGTTATAACAAATGCTCTGAAATATACTGTATATTTCCAATATGTTTGAGAAGGACAGTCAGAACACAAGAAGGTTCAGGCGAAGAAGAAAAAAAAAGTTTTGTTTTACTTTTTGAAAAGGTAAAAAGGAGGAACAGAAGGCCTTATCAAATGTTCTCTCTGTATTAAGAAGAATGAGCTAATGACACTAGACTGGGAGGTGTGTCACAGTAGGGGCGGGCAACTGCAAAGCCACCAAGTATACAAAATAGCCTAAGACAACACGCTATGAAAGTTTTTAAACAGAAAAAGATTTCTGAAGATTCTGAATAGACAAAGTGCTTTATATATATTAAATTATAAAACAGTAATCTGTTAAAATAATCAAAAAATACTTATATTTTGTAGCTCAGTTGAGGTCAAACAACTTCTCCAGCCTGCACCAAAGACCAGAACAACAACTTTTTTTTACAAGAACACAAAAGAACCAGCCCCCACTAGCCAAGAGATAATTACACAGAGTAAATGTTTCAGTTTATACAATAGCCTAAGACAACAAGCTATGAAAGTTTTTAAACAGAAAAAGATTTCTGAAGATTCTGAATAGACAAAGTGCTTTATATATATTAAATTATAAAAACAGTAATCTGTTAAAATAATCAAAAATACTTATATTTTGTAGCTCAGTTGCGGTCAAACAACTTCTCCAGCCTGCACCAAAGACCAGAACAACAACTTTTTTACAAGAACACAAAAGAACCAGCCCTCACTAGCCAAGAGATAATTACACAGAGTAAATGTTTCAGTTTATACAATAGCCTAAGACAACAAGCTATGAAAGTTTTTAAACAGAAAAAGATTTCTGAAGATTCTGAATAGACAAAGTGCTTTATATATATTAAATTATAAAAACAGTAATCTGTTAAAATAATCAAAAAATACTTATATTTTGTAGCTCAGTTGCGGTCAAACAACTTCTCCAGCCTGCACCAAAGACCAGAACAACAACTTTTTTTTTACAAGAACACAAAAGAACCAGCCCCCACTAGCCAAGAGATAATTACACAGAGTAAATGTTTCAGTTTATACGTCAGTTAAACATTATATGGCTCATTCAGTCCTGCCTTCTTTTGCATCAAAGAAAACCATGCTTTGAAATGACAAATGCATTAAAAATAATAAATAAAACACATTGCATCAACATTCTGCAACTTCCTACCTGCAAGCAACCACAGAGCTTTCACTGAAACTAGGGCTGCTTGTTTCCCCAGAATGACAGCTCTCCCTAATTAAGTCTAATGGTATACAATCTACCAGTATCTGGACTACCTGAAATAAATTAAATTATGGCCTGTAAATTGAAAGTACACTTTGTTTAATTAAACTATATTTCTAAGCCCACTTACTATATTTTTTCAGTAACATCCTAATATCCATTTCCAGGTCACTTTACAATACATTGGCAGTGGTAGACTTGGCATCCTTCAGAACCCCACAGGCCCACACTAATACATTGTCCATTAAATGTAAATATCCATCCACTGTAAATGGCAAGAAGCTATGTCTTAAAAAATCTACTTCTGGCATGTGTACCCAAGTATTAGGTTTTGAAACAAAGAAACATTTCTCCACAGTCCGTAAGTCTCTGTCTTTAATAATCATCTACTGTTGCAGCACTCCCAACACATAAGCACACACATACACACTAAAATCCCCAACATTTAAAAAATGACATTGTGCCCACTTGATTTGCCAGTATTGATGATCTGCCAAAGCTATGCTTACTGTTGGCCAATCTACCACTGCTTAGAACACACCAATGAAAAAACAGTACTAGGTGCTTTTTTGTTTGTCTGAAAAAACAACACAACTTTATATGCTACAGTCCCA
>NC_056731.1:1368645483-1368685483 GCF_019279795.1 Protopterus annectens
CCAGCATTTGCCATCGGGGCTAACACCAACCTTTCAAAAAACAGTGTCTAAAATCAGTTAGGAGTACAACTAAACTTAACCAACAAACATTCAACAACTTACGACAAAATATAAACTGGACACCCCTAACATTTCTACCTCTCAATGATGCTATACAATACTTTAATACTACATTCCTGAAAATACTTGATAGTCTTTCCCCTGTACAAACAAAAAGAGTAAAGAAAACAAAAAAACGTATAATTTCTGAATTCATCTACTCATGAAACAAAAAGACACAGCATGGAATAAATGGAAACTTAATAGAACCCAGAAAAATCTCAAAACCTTTAAAACGCTATGTAACAGAGTAACCAAACTACTCAAAAAATGTAAAAGATCCTACTACTCTAACTTTCAGCTACAGCACAAATACAACCCCATGTGATTTTGGCACTCCATATCTACCCTCCTCAATGCAGGAAAAAACAAGGAACACTCCACTCAACCAATGCCCCCATCTGAAATAGCAGCGGAATTTAATAAATACTTCATAAAATCTATAGCTGACTTACTGTCCACCAAAACTAACTTAGGACAACCCCCCCAAACTTAAACACTAGCTACAATACCTCTACATCATCCAAAACAAACCAAGTCCACAACTATACAAATAACAAAACAAATAGCCCCCATTACCCCTTTTTCCTTCCACCCCATACCCACCTAAGAAATAAAAAAAGTTACTGCTCAAGTTAAAAATCTGCTCCACGTCAGCAGGCAACTTCCCACCCAATACCTAAAACTCGCTGTAGAATCTTTTGCATATCCCATCAGCATCCTTATAAACAAATCGCTCTCAGAAGCCATAGTCCCTACAATATGGAAACAGTCACACATAACACCAATACATAAAGGTGGGCACTTCACTGATATATGCAATTTGCACCCGATATCAATAGTATACTTTCTATCTAAAACAATGGAAAGATGTATCCACCAAAAGTTAGTGAAGTACCTACTACAAAACAACCTGCTAACTCAAACTCAGCATGACTTCCGGCTAAATCATAGCACATACATTGCACTTTTATCCTTTACAGACACTATTAACAGTGCCAGGGATAAAGATACCTTGTATCCGCAGTATTCCTGGACCTCTCAAAAGATTTTGACATGGTTTCACACCCTTTACTTCTAGAAACACTATCTAGTCTGGAATGCTACACTACTACACTTAAGTGGTTCCAGAGCTATCTATACAATCGGGAAGCAAGCAGTAAAATGGTCTAACCAACTCTCTCCCTTCCTACTTAACCCTACAGCAGTTCGTATGGCTCCATCCTAGGTACCCTACTGTTCAACATATTCACCAATAGTTTCAACACCACCTCTTCCCCAGGAACAATAATTCAATATGCAGATGACTCAACCTTAATCTTTACATTCTGTACTCTCCCTGAACTACAAAACAAACTCAACAATCTTTCACGGCAATTGAATCCTCCTCACAAAAGCCACATTTTTCTAAATCCCCCCCAAAAAAAATCATAGTCTTTCACTCCTAAAATACCACCCCCAGCACAGACCAGCTTAACATCCTTACAACTGACAAAACTATCATAGAAAATGTTCAAGAAACTAAACTGCTAGGTGTTATGATCAACAGCAAACTCAACTTTGACCTTCATATCCAACAAAACATCAAGAAGACATATAAAAAAACAGGACTCCTCTACAGAAACAGACAATTCCTTACCACTTCCACCAAGTCCACCCTGCCAAAAGCCTTCCTGCTCCCCTTCCTATTCTGCAGTTCCTGTATACTAACTAACCTGCAAACTCCTTCAAAACTAAAATGGAACAGTGCTGCGATAAAGTAGCAAAGTTTGCAACAAACTCCAACTACCGTACACATCACTGTATGCCACTACAAGAACTGAACTGGCTGTTACTATCAAACCAAGTAACATATACACACCTAACTACAATATATAACTTAATCTATAAATCCACTGCCTGGCCTGCCCTAGCAAACCTAATCAAATAATATAAACCTGGCAGACCACTCAGATCCAATGACAAAAACCTACTCAAAACTTACAAACCTTCCAAAAACTTAGTAAAATCTGTGTATTCATATGCTGCCTCAAAATTATGGAACTCCCTCCCACCAAATATGTGGCTGACTCCTGGCATATCTCACTTTAAAGCTTCTTTAAAAGAACACAAACAAATCATGGCTATACACACGCCTAATTCCAGGCTTATTCCCCCTCTAGCCCTCTATACTAACTCTCCATAATACACTAACCTCGCTCTTCCAAAACTAATCTACTAATAACATCCATAACAGTTTGGAAGCCATGCCATCTACTAACAACTATGTACCTTCTTGTCCCTGCCATTCTACCTGTACTTACCAAGATCTAACCATTCTGATTGACTGAATCCAATCTGTGTCATAATAATTAAGTACAGTCTAGGTAAATACTCTTACCTCTATGAAGCCAGTCTTCTAATTTTGTGAATGCACGTTAAACTCTTAACTGTATTAGTATGACATATTTTGGTATTATTAGTATGGCATGTTTTAGTATTATACAAGCAACTCTAAGTGCTTGCTTACAAATTTCTAATTGAGTAGTCTCATATAAGTAATCCAGTTTTATAACTGTGTAACCAAGTCATAAATGTGGAGCTTTTCTCCCCAGGCCTCCACTGAAAACGGATTATGCAACCCAGATAGACTATCCAGGTAAACAAATGTCAAATAAATAAAAATAAATAAATAAAATATACCAAATAAAGAAGGAAAAGAGAAACTGCTATATACATGACTGATTGGATGAAAGAAAAGAAGAAAAACAAACAGATGAAAGACACGGGTGGTAGTGAGCACAAGAAGATATAGGAGGTAGACAGTCAGCTGTGAGAGGATAAACATAAGTGGGAACACTTAGAAGTTGTGCAGGTAGGAAGAATGGCTTAAAGAAGTGGGTTGGAGAGCTAGTGCAGTCAAATTAGGAAGGGCTACAGCAGGGATGACACATAAGAAGGAGAAGGGAGGAGTTCTATTACTGAAGAAATGATGACACAGAATGTCGGGGGGGTGGACAGTAAGAAAAAGAGTGAGCAAGTAGCAGTGAGGACTACACTGAGAAAGAGATTAGATGGGACAAAACAGAAAGTGATAAAGCTTCTTGTGGATGTATAAAGATGCACACATAGGGTACCAATGACTAGACAGGTGGAACTGCAAAAGTGGCACTTGAAGAGTACAGGAAGTGGCCAGATATGAAATCTGTGGAGATGTCCAGTGGACTTTTATAAGGTATTATAGGTGACAGATGTTAACACAGCAAGGAAGATAATATCTGGTACTATAATGCCTGACTCAAAAAGAGGACTAATGAACAGAAATGTGGCTAGTGAATAGCTTTGGTAGGCATGGTAAAGAAATAAACTTTATGTCACTGACTGACTTTTCCTTTCTTTAGGTGGGACAGTCTTGCTGAATTCTGGAGTGCAAAGGTTATCAAGGTGACTAGGTTGCTAAAGCGAGGTAGAAGGGGTGGCAAGCAGACTGTTATGAGGACAAATGAAGGGCAGGAAGACAGCTCAAGCAACCAAATAAAGGCAGAGTAGACAAGAAACTAGTGGAATAATTAGAGAAAGCTGAAAATACAGTGGGCAGGAACAGGTATACAAAGCTATGATGCAAGGTACAAGTCAGAAGTTAAAAGGGTAACTAGAGTGGAAAAGTGACAGAATAAAGACAGATGGACTGACAAACCAAAATGCTTTAAAGGGTGGATAGTCATGCTGAGTAATGTCACGAGTACAGTCAAGGAAATGGGTGAGCTCTCAACATTGATATGAGAGTGGGAAACATTCATAGCTATGGCAAAAACCCAGAAAAATGACGGTACTGAGATATGGAGATCCATGGATAACATTTAAATGAAAAAAGAAGGGAAGATGGGAACTTCAAAACCATCAAAAATGATTATCTTTTCAGTTAGAATAAAAGGGAAAATGATGAGATATAGCGGTTAAATGCTCTATATCTACCACTGGAAGCAAGATAAGGAAGAGATAACAGAATGGACAAAGCCTTGGAAAGGAAAGGATTGTTTTATGATGGGGGACCTAGACCACCACTCCTACATCCAAGTTATGGAGAAATATTATGAAACAGTAGAGGTGCTAAGCCAATAAGAATTACATTAAGCTAAAACTTAAAACTATAAGGAAGCGGAAAGTACTGAACATTGACCTGAACAAATATGAAGGAAATTCAAGAACTAGAAGTGAATGTGCTCCTGGCCAACAGACATCATGCAACAATCTTGTTGGGTCTATATCAGAACGTCGAAGTATTAAAACTTTGAATGTTCTGATATTGAACACTATTCAGCGAATGCTAAGAATAGCGAAGTTGCAGAACAGCAAATTCTTTCCTCGGGAAAGAATTTGGTTGGCCGTTCCTGTGGCTTCGCTATTCTTAGCGCTGTGGTAGAAAGTTACAGGTTGAGTTCAGGTAAGTGTATGATTGTTTGTAAGTTAGGGTTAGGGGCGGGTGAAGTGAGTTAGGGTTAGGACGCGGGTTAGGCGTGTGTGCGACAGTGACAGACTTTAGGGTTAGGGGCGGTTTAAGTGAGTTATGGTTAGGGCGTGGGTTAGGTGAGTGTGCAATAGTGACGGGCCTTAGGTTAGGGTTTGGGTTAAGGTATGTGGGTAGATAGTAGTGTATTTTTAGTTTAGTGTAGCGTTAAGTGTATGCGTGTGGTTGCTGTTTGTTTGATGTGCTTGTGTTGTGTGTATGTGTTTCGGAGCAGCAAATTTTTTCCATGGGAAAAAATTTGCTGTTCTGAATGTTCAATATTTTCATGTTTAGATGTTTTGGGGCCAGTGAAATAGCGTTCACTATTTTCATCTTTCGATAATGTGATATAAATCTTGTTCACTAGCCACGAGAGGTATCAGGGATAAAAAACAACAAAACTGAATGCAGAATTATTGACAAACTATTTTAAGTCAGAGGAATTTTTTGAGACCAAAATGAGAGACTGAAGAAAAGTACAGAGAAGAAATGGCTTGTGGATAAAGAAAAAGTCAACCATGTAAACAGCTTAGAAGGGATAGGAATAAATGGCAAGGCAAGTTGAAGAAAGAAGTTGGTGTGTTTCAACAAGCAGATTCAAGAGACAGCCCAAGCAAAGAAAATGACATGTCTTTAATTAAATAGAGGCCTGGAGAGGAGAAACACAAGCAGGAGAATGAGAAGACGGGTCTATATTATATTTTCAAAACGGCATTACAGCAAATGCCATTTCGATGACACATAAAGAGCGAAATTCAAAAACAGTGAAACCTCAGGTCACCAATTTTTTTCCTAGGGAAAAATAATGTCTGTCTGTAATAATGCAATATACTGACTCAGGGCCCTGGAATAAGCTTCAGCTTATTTTATATATTTATAACTGATGCAGCACTGGGTGTTGGCCGAATGTCAAAAATGCTGAGTGACAACATTAATGTTCTTAACGTGGTCTTAATAAAGGTGTTCCTCTACAGTAAAATGTGTTGAGGCATATAGGATGGGTAAACAGATGACAGTAGAATTTAATGCAAACAGAGAAAGTCGTATAGTGCAGGAAAATGTATCTCTTTGGAGAAGTATATTCAGGTATGAAATAACAGAAAAATGCTTTGATGCTTGAGAAGGTCAATGTGATACTAAGTAAGTAGGAGAGTGGACTCAAAAAAATTGAGGTCACCTTCACATTTTACAGGACACTAGTAACACTGTATCTACAATGTTATGTCTATTTCTAGTTGTCATATAAAAGTAAAAAGAGAGTGTAGAGTGGAGAAAGCACTCAAGATAGCAAAAGGGTAAAGGGGTTGGATGTGTTTGGGCATGCAGAATGACTTAGACAGCTTGGCATACACCTAGTGGAAGAAAGAAGAAAACAAGTCTAGCATGTGGCTGCATGGATGTGAGGACAGGTAGGCTGGGTGGAATTAGCAGCAGGAATAGTAGAAATGCAGAAATAGTACAGATGACAACTGAATGAATTGTCTTCCAAGATGACTTCAAGAATGAGTATTTCACACAGAGTGTTGTGGCACCCTGGATCACAAAAGGCAGGGACTGAATATAAATAAAACCAGAAGTTTAAGATGCTTGGAACAGATAAAATAAGAGCTGGGATAATGATTAGGAAGGTGGCGCTTCATAAGAACGATCTGTAACACTTGCTCAGATGTGAATGACCACATAACTTCCTCTATCAGCATGATCAAATTTTTGTCCATGCATGCATGCATACATATGCAGCTTAATTATACATTGGAGTAAGTTGCAGGTAAGTATTTCAGATGCAGCAATGCATTCAGAAGCATCTTTCTGTACTTTTTTTAACATGGGAGCACATATCTTCATCCCTTTTTATAGGTCATATCAGAGCTACAAATGCACTGTGTTGCTGATGAACTGAGGTAGCATCACACAACACAAAGCATTTAGAAAATGCAATCCAAGTTATAGTTATTCATAACAGCTATAAAATGGAACTACTCAGCCATGGGCCATGATTGAAAAGGGCCTTAGTGCCACTTTACTTACCTGATTATCAGATTAAAAAATACTACAGTGACAAGTGCAACAGTGAAACCTAGCATTGCAAGGCATAGTAATCCTCTGCATTACAGAATAGGGTAAGAGATTGTTTTCAAATACAGTCATGGTACTGACATTTAAGCTATCACCAATATCTTTGTATGTCCTCTTCTTAGTTACACTGTCTGTAGCAGTGATGACTGTTCTCTAAGGGACAACTGCACCCAGAGAAGTGAAAATGTATGTTTTTCCTCATTTTTTGATCTTCCCTAAACGCTAAGTGCACTGCATCGCTCTGTTAGTGTTACTTTGTAATTTGTTATAGTCTAAGGGGTTGAAGTATCGATGCATTTTGTTTTATAGTTAAACCATTACTTCCCTATTAGGCACTTTGTATATATGACATAGCAATACCTCTACTGTCTTGTATCACTACAGACTTAATTAGTATTCTTTCATTTAACTCTTACTGGAGACTGTCAGGATACCTTTTTTCATAAATTCCATTTACCTGTATTGGCAGCCAGCTTCTGGCAAAATATATTAAGATGTTCTTAATGTTCTGGGAGAAATAGTTGTCAAATGGTTTGCTTTTACTAAACCTCTGACTCAGGTTAAGGATACAACCGGCCCTCACTTAATACTTTACTAATGCTATGGACCTGAATACTAATGCTATGGACCTGAATGTTGAACTTCATCTTACAATATTCAGAGTTTCATAGTTAGAGACTGACTTATTAGATTTATTTGTAAGGTCATGAATATGCAGTATATGTAATAGGTATACTCCTTCACTCTCCTAATAACTAGATGCTTACATTCCTGAAGGACCAATGCTACAGGTATCAACATGCAGGTGCAGGCTGCGCCAGGGGGAAAAAAGTTCTAAACACCATTCATGTGAAACCCTGAAAAAATAATATTTTGTGTCTAAGCAAAGCATCCCGCACACTCCTCATTTAGGTAGCTTCACCACTTAAATCTCCTTACTAATCAACTGCACCTTGAAGGAAAAATGATTTCTACCACGCAGCACAACCTTATTTATATAGCCAATTATGAATGTGTCCATCACTCCATTTCAGTCAGTTGTCTCTTTGGCGTGACAGATGTGACAAATGTCAAACAGGAATGACATGAAATTTCAAAAAAGTGCTATAACTAAATAAAAATACTTTGCATGTGGTTCACCTGATAGGATTTCATGGGACAAAATATACTTTTTGATTAGAGAAATCTTCATGTTTGGGTGGAGTTGCACCTTGAGATCAGTGGTTCCACAATCCAGCATCCTAGGTCTCACTCAAATGCACTGTTGCACACAATCACCCAGCATTCATAGAATTTGGATTTGTAAGATATTATGTGGAAAGGTAGAAACAATTGTTAAAACAGCTTTTCATAAGTGTTTGTAGAGGTTATCAGAAGCTCAATCCAAGCCATCATTTTCCTCCCAATAGCTAAGCATGTATTTGATATTACATACAAATGCCACAGTTACAATGTCTTAATGCACTATGTTAAAGAAACCACCAAAAATGATGACAAACAACAGAAAGTCATACCACCCCACCAAACAAAATAGATAAATAAAAATCATGCATTTGGTGAGGGCCACCCTTGTTGTGAAGTGGCATTTTATTTTCTGAACACATTATTAATTTTTGAAGCTGCCCCATCTGCTGACATTTTTCAACCCAAAAAGGATGTTGTCGTTTTCTGGCTAACCAAATGATGTTTAGAAATAGCTCTTCACATAGTGTTGACTAACACTTGTGTTGCTGTCTGAATAACTGTCTACAAGGAGGAGTGTTTGGGACTTCCTGTGGGCAGAATAAGCTTGAGGATGGTTGGACATTGTACATATTCTTTTTCAGGGAAGACCGGGATGGTGCTCTGACATTTTTGAGAAAAAAAATCAGAAAGGGGAGGTGTGGTGCCGCAGGATCTTAAAGAAGAGGAAGGAAACAATCCTTTATAGTGTAAATAAATACAAGAGTGCAGATCTTTGGTACAAAAGGAAAATAGAAGTTGTTGTCTGCCAGTCATTATGTATAGCAAGCCAGGAATAATCCAGAACATTCTGGCAGGCAACATGGCTTACCTCTGGACAAATAACCAGAAAAACAGATTAAATGGACAGAAATGTCTAAAGAGTAGATTAGGACAGAAGGACAAGGAAAACAAAAACATTTTGATGTGAGACATGAATATGCCAGATCCTAGCAAAGACACACATACTATAATGGAATAAATGGGCAGAAATGACTAAAGAAAACATTAGAACAGGAAGACAATGGTAAGGCATTTTCACAAGAGAGATCTAAATGTATCCAGTCCTAATAAGAACACACACACACACACACACACACACACACTGCAGTCATATTCAAGATCAGAGGCATTTTAGATCCCCCATTAGAAGATAACATTGCTTCCTAATGTTAAAACACTGTCAGAAAAGGACAGTCCTAAGAGCAATATTTGCAAATGAGAAATGAAACAAAAATTTTAAAGTGTCAAGGCAAACATCATCTGAAAACAAGCAAATTAGAAATGGCTTAGAAAAAATCAAAGACACAGGCCTTTTGGGTAATGGATTTCAATAACACATATACTGCCAAACTAAAGAGTACATCGGAACATAGCAGCTGGACAGGAAGGCTGGATAACTATTGGGAGTATTTAATACTAAAGTAATAATCACTGTCTGAATTGTACTGAAGTTGGAGTTACCCTTGACAAGTATAGTTTACCTATGAAGGTAAAGATCAAGTGTACAAATTTCTCTAGGAGGAAACAAATCCACCTTCACCACTGGTAAAACAACTTTATCCTTAATATACAATGAGCATGTTTAAAAAAAAATTGTCTTGAGTTTTTTTACCTTTTAAGCAAGTACTTTATAAAATTCTACCCTATTTCTATAGGCATTTTTACAATTAAATGATTCAGCAAACACATATAATAGATTAAAATCTAACTTGGTAGTTAAAAGATCTCAGACAACATAGGGATAGTCAGTCAGCTGCATATCTGTTACTGGCCTAGCTAGGGGTGGAGGAAATAGTTATTGCTTGTGTATTATTTAGTAAATTAGTTGTTCAAAATAGTTGGCACATCTCAGGCAGCTGTAAATGTTTAGGTTGGAAAGTTTAGTGCAGTCTTGTCTTGTACATGAACAAAGCTGTTAATATGCAATGGTCTGAGTTATGCAGTATTATTTTAGCAATGGTCAGTTATAGTTAATGAGTTAAAGGACCATTACAGAAAAAAACACTTGTTTTTATCTTTTCTTGAATTTCTACACATTGCTAACCTGTATTCTAGGTCTTTAACATTGTGAATTCTTAAACTTTGGAAATTGTATAACTTGCTTATATAGAATCTGTAAACAGTGTTTAACATGAACCACTTTCTGTTTGTACCTTGGAACCTTTCTCACTGGGCCTCCGCTGAAAATGGACATGTATCCAGTCGGACTATCCCAGTCAACAAATGTAAAATAAATAAAATATTAAATAATTAGTATTCACTGCCAGTTTTCTTGTGTTTGTAACCCTCAGTGTCCTTCTGGGGACAGACATCCTGATCTGAGCTTGCTTTCCTCTAAAACTAAACCTTCCCCATAGTGCAACATTTGTTGTGATTTTAATGCCCATGGCTGGACTGTCACATTTCAGTTCCAGTCACTTAGAATGGAAGAACAGAAAAGCAGTGCTAATTTTGAGAAGTCTCTGTACTAGCATCACTTACTGTTGTGCAGTGCCTCTTACAAATGTCTTTTCCTACTGATGTGTTATACAGTCGATGAAAAGAGCGTCCAGAAATATTAAAGATAACAGACTTGTTTGAGAGCTACTGCTTTTGTGTGCTTCAGTTTCTTCTCAAGTTACTCTTCCCATTTCCCTCTCTCATAAGCCGCAATGAGTAAGAAAAAAAATGATAGAAAAGAGACTGATGCATAGATAGATAGATAGATAGATAGATAGATAGATAGATAGATAGATAGATAAACTGGGTAAATAGACGGATAGATAGATAGATAGATAGATAGATAGATAGATAGATAGATAGATAGATAGATAGATAGATAGATAGATAGATAGACTGGGTAAATAGATGAACAGATAGATAGATAGATAGATAGATAGATAGATAGATAGATAGATAGATAGATAGATAGATAGATAGATAGATAGATAGATAGATAGACTGGGTAAATAGATGAACAGATAGATAGATAGATAGATAGATAGATAGATAGATAGATAGATAGATAGATAGATAGATAGATAGATAGATAGATAGATAGATAAACTGGGTAAATAGATGGATAGATAGATAGATAGATAGATAGATAGATAGATAGATAGATAGATAGATAGATAGATAGATAGATAGACAGACAGATAGATAGATATACTGGGTAAATAGACAAACAGATAGATAGATAGATAGATAGATAGATAGATAGATAGATAGATAGACAAACAGATAGATGATAGATAGATAGATAGATAGATAGATAGATAGATAGATAGATAGATCATGTATTAAACCTTTCCATGTGTCCCGGGCAATGGAAAAGAATCCTTAGACCAGCTCACTTAACTAGTTAATAAATGATGTAATAAATAAATAAATACATACATACATACATACATACATAAAATGTTGATATATGACTTCTGTGTTGAAGCATGCCTTTCGGCAGTTATACCATAGCCAAGCCGACATATCCATTAAGCGATCAAATGGTCCAGAAGAGGTTGTGTGCATGAAACAGAAGGGGTACAATGTCATAACGCTGTGGGATGCATACAAAGGGCACAAATGGTATATCAGTAAGCTGCATTCATCATTCTCTAAGGACAAAATATTTTGTGGACATCTCACAACTGAGTAAAAACATGGTGCACAGGGTGGCTTGTCTAGCAGACCAACATGGAGTAGTTTTTGCCTTTGAGAAAACAAAATATTCCCATTGAAGGTTAAGGACAAATACTATGAAAGATGGAGAAAGAGGCTGGTAACATCAAGAAGATGATTGTGGAGGTCCCAGTTGATCTTACAGAGTAGGAAATAATGGCAAAAATATCAGATATGATGCAAGCTATTTCTGCAGAGACCCAGGGCCAGAAAAAATGTATTAGCAAGAAAAATTACAGGTATGCAATGTGACTTAAAATAGCAGAATGACAAATTAGTTGACCAACAGTTGCAGATACATCAATTATAGAGAGAGATTAAGGTATTAGTGACTAAAACTAATAGAGGGGGCAGAATTCATAGAATGAGGAGGTGAACAGAAGAAGCCAAGAGAATCAGACAGGTTATCTGCAAGTTACATTAATATGCAGCCAAAGATTGTTCAATAAATAGTGTTTACCTGCTTCATGCTCTTGAAGTGGAAGGATCTCTTATGAGAACTTTTCTGAATTATTCAAAATCTTTTTTATAAGCAATGAGTGATGTTCAATTAAGTAAGGCAGGAACCAAAACAAATGGCTTATGTTTCATGGCTCTCCCACCTGGCCAAGCTTATTGTAGTAGTGGAGGATCAGCATAAAAGGTCTCCAACTCTAGAATCAGCTCAGTAATTAATCCTGCAAATTGAGACTGCAACACAGCCTGCCAGTCAATCAAGTTCCAGAGGGACAGATGAAGTTATTTCAGAAAACACTGCTCTAGAAGAAATGAAATTGTCTTCTAGTAAAAGGAGGGAGAGAGAAATTAAGGGTACAGCTCTCCAAACAGAGAGCATGTTTTTATGTGAAGATAAAGTTTCAGGGAGTAAATGTTATTCTAATGCTGTCTAATGGGGGTGTGTTGTGCAGGTGTGTATTTAGGAATTCCATTGGAATTCACTGGGAGAGTTGATGAGTGAAGTAATTAAATATAGTGGATGTAGGATTACTCCATTTGAGCAGCCAACTATTAGCATTCTAAGCACCCATTCAACTTTAGAAGCTGGGCATGGATTCTGGGAGAATCCAAAGGTTTTGTTAGACCTAGCCTGGGAAAGAGAGGAGGCAGGCAAGCCAAGAGGGATGGTGGAAGGGGACAAGGATAAGTATAAATGCAATATTCTGGAACATAGAGGGTGTGCCATCCAAGTAAAAGAGAGATGATTAGGAGGAAGTTAAATAGAGCTAAAAGGACATCATTCTATTATAGTAAACAAAACTGAAAAGGAGTGCTGAAACTGGGAGGTAGACTGTGGAAAATGTGGGTGCAGTATGGTTAGAGGGGAAGGAAAGAGACATATAGAAATAACAACGAGGAAATCTCTAAACATATGGATAAAACATTCAGAGACACTGGAAATGGGAGATGGGTTATAGCAGATTTGTATATAGAGGATCAAGAGTGGAAAATTGGAGCAATCTATGGTCCAACCTCAGATGTCCCCATCTTTTTTGAGGTATTCTGTGAAATATGGCAGGAAGTAAGGGTACAATGTAAATGTTACCTTACTGAGAGAGATTTTAACATATTAGTCAATTGGAAAATGGATAGAAAGTAAGGCCAGAATGAAAGGAATATTAATATGAGTGGGGTCCTAAGGTAGTGGGATGTAGTCAAAGGATGGGTAAACATTTGGAGACTGTGACATTCTGATGTGCAGAAGTATATGTTCCCTAGAGGAGCAGATACACAAGCTAGCCATCTAGTTAGATTTTTGATGAGGGTTGTAGGGATACAAGAAGTAGAAATGAGTGGTAGGCAGTTTTCTGAACAAGCTTTCTAAAACATAATAATAGAAGGGAAAGTGGAGATGGAAGCCTTGATAGTGGGTCATGGAGCAGAGAAGTCTAGAAAGGCTCAAATGTACAGATTTGGTCCTAGACTGTAAACAGAACATGTGTAAACAGATGGGACAGATGTGGAGGCATGCAATGAAGTGTGCTATGAAAGGGCATTTGATGAATTTAGAATGGGATTTGATGAGAAAGGAGACAAGAAATGTCAGAAGATGAGAGACACATCTGAGACAGTTGCTGCAGGAAGCAGATGAGAATAATAAAGGAAATGCATGGGGGTGGGGGGGGTTAAGGAAGACATAGCTCAAGAATTTATAACTTGTATTCGGAAAGATGAAACTGCAGAGATAGAGAAGGGCCTTATAATTAGAAAAAACTTTTGGTGGTAAAAGACAGCTTCCATTCATCCTGGCTCTGCCACTGTAATAACCCAACATAATTACAATGATGCCTCCTTTTTAGCTTCCCTCTTAGCTTGCCTACCACACTTACTTAGGGTCTCGAGCAAAGCTTTTTCCTCCTCGGGATTTATTGCTTTTCCCCTCTTTTTGTCTTTCTCTCAAGCTATACTCTTTAAAACTCTTGCCCCTTCCAACTTGCTACTATCTTGGTACTCTGCTTTAATAGAAATGTGCTACAGATTTGTTGCTCTCTTTTTTGTACTTCTTGGTCTCACTTTTTATTCTCATTGTTAATTTTCTTTTCGTTATAATTGAATTTTTTTTAACTTGAACAACTGATATATTGAACTTGTAACTGTTGCAGTTGATACTGACATGTTTTAAATTGTACTTTATTTTGTGTAATTTCTGGAGCTTTTCTGCTTGGGTCTCCACTGAAAATGGGCTTCTGCTCAGACGAACTAACCAAGTTAGCAAATGTCAAATAAATAAATAAATGGGGGAAAATTCAGGCTAGTGGCTGGCATAAAAGGTCAAAGATAAATTAGTATAAGGGATCCTTGCAGAAATGGGGGGGGGGGTGATGACAGAGAAGATATTAAGACTATAATGATGAACTTTATAAGGAGGAGTCTATATCACTTACATAAAAACACAAGCTGTCGAACACATATCCATCGACACCAATACAGTGAACAGCTGTTTATCAAATGTTCACATCAGCAAATGTTTTTTGGGACAATGGGGAGGGCTTGGGGGCATAGCTCCCCACTTTGGTGGGTCGATATACTGCAGTGTGTATATTGCTCAACATGCTGGACAGCTAACTCTTTGTCCTGGGAAAAGTTTTGCTGATGTGTAGGTTTGCTGAAAGGATCACTCGCTGTATTAGAGTCATTGGATAGGCGTTCAAGTACTTGTATTTTCGTGGAAGTGATACAGACCCTTAAGGAGACAGGGGTATGTAAGACTTCAGAGGCTACACATAAATAAAAATGGAACAAAGCACCAGGTAGGGACAGAATTTTGGCAGAATTTTATAGAACATTAGGCTCTTCAGTGCTGGAAGATTTAGGCAAAGTATATAAACAGAAGTGTTGGAGGGGGGGTCTCCCAGGACCTTTAACTAAGGCTATTGTAGTTATAATTCTCAAAGAAGAAGAACAAGACAGAAGTTATCCATGGAATTACAGACTGATTTATTTGATAAATGTAGATGCAAAGATTCTGGCAACCATCTTAGTCAAGAGATAAAAAAAAAAGTCCATGCCAGTGTTGGTGGACTGATGTCAATGGAGTTTTGTCAAAGGTCATATGGCAGAGGAAGGTATTAGTTAAGAGAATGTGTAGAGCAGGTGCAAAAATAAGGGTGAACTCAAGCAGGAGTGATCTTTTTTTAACATAAAGAAAGCCCAGGGACACTGGTGGTGGTAAATGGGAAATTAGCCAAGGGCATTTAGATTAGTTGGAATGAGACAAGACTGCCCGCTTTCTACCTCTTTGTTTATATTAGCAATTACAGTATTAACCCAGCGTGTTAGACACTTATATTAGGTGTGCAAAATGAATAGAAGTTGTTTTGACTTTTTAGATGACTGTTTGCTCAACAAGGAAAGGTTAACCTTACTGATGCTAGAGGTGTGAGAGAGTTTTAAAATTATAGAGTGGAATCAGGTTAGGTAGAAAGGACAAGAAATGCTATATGAAAAGATATAATAAAAAGAAGTGAGACTGTGAATTATTTGGGTCAAAAAGTGAAAGAAAGAAAATGACAAATAAAATAAATCAGTTATGAAGATTTCTTAAGTCTGGTCAAGATGTTGTTAAGGAGTTGGTCTAATAAGGTTTTTTAGCTAACCGATAGAATACATCTTAATGGTTTTCCTTTCTAGGGTTTCATATTTACTCAGGCATCTGCCTACTATCTGGAAAAATCAGAAATGGTAGGGACATTACAGACATATTGTGATAAAGTCAGAAGATGAGAGACAGAGGTGGTAGGATAGTGAAAGGAAGGCTAAGACTGACTGGGAAATGGAGAGGATGAGGAATGCCTGAATTTCACCTCTGTATGGAGAAGCAACTATAGCATTTGCTTTTCAATGTGGTACAAGAAGGACCAATGATGCCTCAATAATAAAACTCAAAAACCTTCAAGTATAAATACTAAGGAAAGGAAATGATAAAGCCTTGATGGGCCTGTGCCACATTGGGAAGTAGGACAACACAGAATTTGCAAATCAGGCCAAATCAGTCATTGGAAGGAATGGCAGGAATAAGGAATCAGTTATGTAGAAGACTGTTTCATAGACTGGGAAACTTCACAGGGAGGCTTCTTGAGTACCAGCAAAGTAGTGACAGAAGTGGCTTAGAGGAAGGTAAATGGCTTCATTATGAACATTTGACAAGAGTAATTATACTTTTAAAGTAAGAAAGGAGTCAATGGTAGGGCGGAAGGTAGAGAAGAGTATAAGAGTACATCAGAAAGGGAAGGAGAACAAACTAAAACAAGCAACTGTGGAGTGCTTAATGCAGAATTAAATAGACATAAATGTAAGAAAGACATTGAAAATTTGAGATTAAGATAGTCAATAAAAAGAGAAGGTTGCTCTAAATCTACATGGAATGAGTATGAAAAGAATAGCATAGGAGAACGCACTCTTACAAACTTAGGACAAGTATATGTGATGGCTGTGTAGATGATTCTGGACACAAGTGCAGATTTTGCAGGAATGGCAGGTAGAAGACAGAGAATGCTGGAGATGTGGAAGTGCAGAAGCACGTAATATTCATATGTTTTGGGAATGCAGATGAGTTAAGCAAATATGGGGACCTGTACAGAACAGGTGGGAAAGGTATTAGGTAAATAGGTGCCTAATGCATGGCAATTTTGTCTCTTATGGATGGGGGATGAACATGGATGGAAGGGATACAAGAAAATTCAAATACTATTTTATGGAGTATGAGTGAGAAGCTTAATATGACAGAGGGGAGATCTTGAATGGAAGAGGGAAAATATAGGAACAACTGATTATTATGTCAGTAAGAAGACAAGGCATGAAAGACAGGAGTAAGAGAGAGTGCCAAAGAAATCAAGCTATAACATAATATAGAAGAGCAAGAATTGTGTTTTGGAGCATTGTAGGACCAGATGGTATAGCTATGGATGACAAGTCCTGATGGAGTACAGATGGGTGGTGGGATTATTTGAATTTTAAACAACAAAGATGAATATGTCATATTATAGCAATAACCCATGTCTGGGTGTGGGTAATGCTGGATTTACCCACGGTTGGTGTGGTTTGGTCACGAGGGTGAAGCCCAAGTGGCCAAACAAAGACAACCATGGGTAAATCCAGCATTACCCACACCCAGAAATGGGTTATTGCTATTATACAATGACATTAAGAAAAAAAATACTTACTTTATTTAAATAATGGCATTGTGTAATGCCTCCTTCCTGCCCTTCCGCAGCTGTCTGGTATTCTGCGGCAGTTCTGATGTACTGCGCATGCATATGCTTACGCAGTACATCAGAGCTGTTGATGGAAGCAACGGAAAAAGCAAGATCTCTGTTGCTTTTTACAAACTGTCTCGCTATGTTAAAGGAGTTTAACATAGCAAGACAGCTTTTAAAAAAAAGCAAAGGAGAATCTCTGTTGCTTTTTTTAAAGCTGTCTCGCTATGTTAAACCCATTTAACATAGCGGGACAGCTTTAAAAAAAGCAACGGAAGATCTCTTGTTACTTTTTTTTTGTCTAAACAGCAATGGAGATCTTGCGTTTTCTGTTGCTGTAGAAAAAGACTTATACTAATGGAAAAAGTCCGGGCGACCGAACCTTTCTCCATTAGTATAAGTCTGATTTACAACGTGCATGCTGACCAATCAGCGTGCATGTTTTGGAATATTAATGGGGGGGGGGTCGTTGTATAATGTATTATATTGTATGCAGAATGTTGAACAATGTAAGTGCAGCACTGTATCATATGTGATGGTGTGTGTTGAACGGTATAGTATTAAAAGTTTATGAAATAAAATTTCAATAGAAAACATGATATACAGGTGAGTGATTTGCAAGTTGCCGAACGTGTAGCAGAGAGTTAGATATGCATGTGATAGATACCTAACTCATTGTCCCTTTTACACAAAGATGATTCTAATTAATCCATGGTTAAAGACTTCATTATACTCTCTGGTTATAGCGGATAGTGTGACGTATGGCAAGGCACATGAGCAAACTCAGTCTTTGACAGGGTATATTTTTCAGCAGGTGAAATGACACTCTTAGTTCCTAATATTTCTTTTGAATATACCTTTCAACTTCTTGGTGAAAGATTTTTGTACACAGCTAAACATAATGGAGGACAAAGGGCTAACATCAGGGTTGGACTTTAAATATTTCTCTGGTGAACTTAAAAAAAATTGACTGAATAACAGGTTTTACATTTGCATGCATTTTCTGAAGCATATGAAGTTGGAAACTCAGATTATCTCTCATTATTTACTGATTTCAATCCTCAATGGTTTGACAAAAAAACCAAAATTTTATGAAGAACAGACAAAATGTATAAGGCAAAAATCCCGGCATTCTACAAAATTCTGGACAGTTGAGAGGTACTTGAAGTCTTCTGATCACCTAACACAGCCAGTAAAACCATTATAATGTGTAAAATGTACGGCTCTGACACAATCCATTATATGAGGAAACACCCTTAGACTGCCATCCAGCAGCAACACTATATGCTGGGAAGTGGATGCACATCTGTTTACGTATGCAAGTCCCGAGAACATCACATGACGTATTAAGAAAATAATATGAACACGTGGAGGGCAGGCAAGGCTGTCTGGTACAGATGGTTGTACCTTCACATCTTCAGCTTCACTGACCTACTTACAATAATCTGATTGACACAGTGCCATGGTGACTAACAGCATATAAAGAGGCATGTCATTGTAAAAGTGAATCTTGTTTTCCATGGTGATTCTGATTCTATCTGCCATTTCCCTTAGGTTTGCTAGTCACTGCAATTCATTTTTATTACTTTAATAGTATTATTCCTCTTCTCCTACTCCTGCATTCATAGCACATGTTCATCTAATGTAAATATGTGCAGGGACTGTATACAAGTCCATGACTAAAAACTAACGACACCAATGTAGCCGTTAATCAACAGCTACACAATGCTTTTCAGCATGGTTGGTTGTACACTGCATGCTTATACTTACATATATATGTCAAACTAAGTCTACTATATATATATATATATATATATATATATATATATATATACAGATATATCAAATAACTGTTTTTTATATGCTAGACATGTTGTTACTTAAGCTGTTATGCGATTATGCACCAGTGCAATGTGTGTACACTTGGATACCTTCACTGGTGTAATGCAAATTTGTTATATGGTAATATCCCCAGCAATATGCAATTATAATAGAATTATTTTGTCATATCATATTAGCACATAGTCATGCTGTGTCTTTTAGCATGCAGCACAGATAACATGGTTAATATGTTGTAAGGAAGCTTGTGTTGCAATGGTGCACACAGTACGTGTCTTGAACATGTGTATATAATCACATTACCGAGTGTAATGGATCTGCAGGGTTAACATCTGCAGTGTCAGGAGGTGATACAACTACTACATTAGGTAGATGGTATCACTGCTCAGTAGTGGGCTCCTGAGTTACACTGCAAGTCTTCACATAATATATTTCCTTGGCTAACTCTGATACAGCTTAGCTTAATTCAAGTAGGCAGTCATGCCATCAGCAATCCCAGTAGTGTGCTTTTGGTCTTCTCTGTTTTTCTCTGTCTCTCTGTCTATCTGTCTGTTTGTCTGTCTCTTTAGACAGAATATTTTGCAGATATAATTCCTAGCATTGCATGTTTGTACTTACCAGCCTCTCTTCATTCACTCAGCATGCTTGTGTGTGTGTGTGTGTGTGTGTGTGTGTGTGTGTGTGTGTGTGTGTGTGTGTGTGTGTATGTGTGTCTTTGTGTATGAGTGACTGCTTCTCAGTAGTGGTCTCAGTTGCTATGGATAACTGATAGTGCTCCCTCACTCTGTAACTGTCTATGCTGCTTGAAGGGGGGATATCCTAGGACTATATTCCTTGGACTGTATCCCACAAACCACTTTGTTACAATGGTAAATAGGAGCACTAGGTGTGCCTGTCAGCAGAAACATCTGTAGTACAGAAAGGCCAGCTACAAGCCTGACTAGTTCTGGTAATAACATGTGATCCACGGCAACCTTGTAAATTGTCTATGCTAAATACTGCAGCTTCTGTCCTAGGAATCTTTTGATGCCTGCATGTTGCAAAAAGCTACTGCTAAACACTGGATGTAGCCACATATTTAAACATCATATGTTTTTTGTTATAAAGAACTCACAAAGTGATTATTAAGTGGCTTTGTGTATGTATCCATTTATTTATTTATGTATTTATTTATTTGCTGTTTGTTGAATAGGAAATTCTGACTGAGCATATTTTCATTAAAAGTTCACAAATAAAAACTCTACTTTTAAGTGACTTCATTTCTATTGCTTTACAGTATTTACAATTTTGCAGTCAATTATATTCAAATATAAGCAAAACAAAAAAATACAGCAGAGCACAACTGATGGTGCATGATATACATAGCACAGCACAGACTAAATGATTTTTTTTAAATAGTTATATGTATTAGTTATGACACACTTTAAAAGTCAAGCTGGTTGAGACTGTTCAGAGAACGTCTGCATTCTGAGCATGCTCACACTTCTATTTAGAAAAGGAGATAGTATTAATTGATGTAATTTATAATGCATGTTCTTCAGTAGATTACCTATAGATTTTACATAGCCATGCACTTTATCCCTGATTCCTTTTCAATGTCTGCACCAGGTACAATTCTCCTAAATCAGTCCCTCTGCATGTCGCTCTGTTCCTCAACAGTGTCATTGTGTTCACTATTTTGTGAGTTTGTGATAATACCTTTGGAGATCCAATGTATTCTACACATCATCTGCTACTGTGCCTGTCTTACCTATGAGATGGAGTTTTGTCAGATATTCTCCTTGTTGTTAAGTGCAGTCTTGTGTGTGATCACTTGTGAATGTGCGTGAGTGTGTCTGTGTGGATATGTGCATATGTGCGTGTGTGCGCGCGCGCGCGTGTGTGTGTGTGTGTGTGTGTGTGTGTGTGTGTGTGTGTGTGTGTGTGTGTGTGTGTGTGTGTGTGTGTGTGTGTGTGTGTAATTGTTTGCTGTTGTGACTGATTCTGTTCTTATCGTCTCCTTATCACAACAGTAAACACTAAAACAATAAATACAACAATAAACCAAACATAAGCAAATGTAAATACACTGGCACAAATTATTGTGAAATGACATAAAGTCTGACCAAACAACTGCAATTGTAGCTTGACCTACAAGAGTAAAATTAAAACCAATAGTCAGAGAACATTAACAATAAAACACACAGCTCTTTTTGTAGAGGGGATTAAGCAGTTGAGGGGAAATACAGTTATTTCAGAAGTGACATTTCACTTTATGCTTAATGAGCATTTATATGGCAGTTAATATTTAGGAAGTAGTAGATAAATAATGTTATCAAGGGGCATATAATGGTCTGACCAATTATTATATAAAGGAGATCTTCATATTTTAAACAAAGCTCAACAAATGGACATAATGGAATTAGACAGTATTATATCAATATTTTTCTACTTAACTAAAAATATATAAGATTTTGCTGGAGCTGCCTGGGTGACCAGTACTTTGTTGATGTAATATTTAGCAAACACCCGCCCCCCCCCCCTCCAAGTATGATTGACAGTAAGCTAATTATGTAGTTCAGAAGTCTACATACATTTTAGCCTTTTTAAGGATTTTATATTGGATCATGGTTATTCTGGGTCAGCAGTGGTTATATCTAGGTTGTATACCAACAGACAATACCAGCATGACTTAGTGACTCAATGTATTTTAGGCTCTTGTCTGGGTATTTCTAGTCTATATGATACAGGATTGTAACTGGGTCACTAGTCATAATCAACGTATTATATGCTTGAGACATGGATGTCACGAAATTCACCTTAAGAACAGAGGAAAACATGAGAGGTGAATATCAACATCTGTGCCAAGAACACATAGTAAATAGCTTTGATTGGAGAGATATGATCTTAATTCTTTATAAGGGCATGGAGCTCCATGTACTACTAGTTAGAAAAAAAATTGTGCAGGAGTACAAATTTCTTACAGATCTGAAAGCCACAGAAAACTTAGTACAGCCACACACAGTGGTCAGAAGTGAACTGTCTGCATGATGAATGAACAGCTTTAATTACTGTTAGAGACGTCACTCATCCACATTTTTACTTTTTCTGTGTGTGAGACAGCAAAGTGCATAACAGCTTTTAAAGCTATACAGTGCTTCAGACTCTGGTGGTGACAGTGGTTATGCACTAGCACAAGACTAGAGCTTAGCTGTGTTGAAAGGTGTTAAGAAAAACTATATTTTTCCCAAATTCAGAGCATAATTACATCAGTCTATGTACTATAAAGAATCAGTATATTTTTGTTTAAAACATAACATATTTATGTTTGATCTGTGTAATATATGCTGATGAGAAGAACAGGAATGAGTGCATCTTTTGCATTATTCTGTAATCATTTGAATATGGACCTTTCTGACAATATTTTTTCTCATATGTTTGGGTATCATAGGTGCACAGATGACTCCAAATGGAACTCATAAACATGGTATGGAAGACTTGTCAGCAGGGTATCAGACAGATTAGGTGTTTGCTACAATTCACAGTGTGGGAAGAAAATACGACATGGGAGCTTTATGCTACAGGATAGCAGCACTGCTGTTTTCACAATACACAAATAAAGGAATAAACATCAATGAATTCTTGTCTGTACACAGTTCACACTCAATAATGTACATCCCTATCCCATGTTGCTAATGGACATGTGATATGTACTAACTGTGTCTACATGGGCAAATTACCTCTATTGAGGAGCAACAACTGAGATTCACAAATAATACACAGCCTGACTCTATGTCCCCAACTATATGGAAGGCCAAATAAACACACTCCAACCATCATCCTGCTGTGACATGGACATTGCACAAATGGCTTCTATGTAGAATTAGCTTTTTCAGCACATACTCTCAGTCCAATGTGATTACTCAATGTATTGATAGACAGCATTGCAAATTTTTGTCTCAGACATGCTGTGCTGCTCTGTCACAGCTCTGTCAAACTACTGAGAGTAGGCTTTACAAAAAAGTATTTCAGAAGGAATTGGTATTCCATCAGTTTCAGGCTTCACTCTCAGCTGTGCATATGCTCATGTAATTGAAATGTGAGCTATATGCAATATTCGGTAACAATAACCTCTGAGGACTTAACTTTTCTTTATGAACAATGAACAGCAGACCACAACCGTGTTTGCTACACAAAATATCAATGCAGTAAATCTATTCTGTCAGGGTAGTGAAAGAATGTTTTGATAAAAGGAAGCATCCCTGACCACTGGCACCTGTCACAAAGTCATATTTGCTAGACGGTATGTAGTAACATCTATGAAACTATAGAGTAATACATGTGTCACTGGATTAGTATTTATAAAGACATACTTGTCGTCAGCTGCTACGTAGCTTCCTCCCTTATAATTTAACAGCTACACTTTATTCATAACCTTCCAGAGATTTCTTGGTCTACAACAAATGTCTGCGCATCAAATAATAAATTCAATGCTATCTCTGTATTATGCTTAAATCGCACAGGGCACTATTAAAATCTAATTGTGCTTCCCATACATGCACTTGTGGCCTAATGCATAGGAGTCTCGCTTTGCAAACTGCAGCTAGATTGCACTGCAGACTGGAAAGTGTACATCCTAATTTTAGTCTGCAACATAGAACACAGTTGAGTGTCCAACAACCCCTCTTTATTAACTGTTGTGGGACAGTACAATTTTTAGATGTTTATTAATTATGTAACAGGCAATGGATTTCTTTTTTCTTTCACTTACAGGCCAATGACAAGTGAATATATTTGATCTGTCTTTAACAGATGTGGTTGGTCTTGGTGCTTAGTCTGAGTTATACAAAGAATGAACAGGAGCAGAAACATTTCTGGATGGTATTAGCTTTCTTTTCTTGAACTTAATGCCATTATTGATATATAGAGAATTCTATGACCTAAGAGGGCAATGCATTAATCACAGTGAATTCCTATCAAGCTCCACTCATATAACACAGTTAGCAAGGAAAACATAAGAAGAATGAAACGTTGTTTAGAGCATATTGAAAAATGGGTTACAAAATTAATTAACCAAAAATGTAAGATATTAAATTATGTTTTGTTTTGTTAAGTAGAGATGATGCACTCCATTTAATACAACCAGAGACAATAATTTGATATTATTATTGTTATTGTTACAAAGTATATTGTATTTTCAGAACAGATAGTCCCAAATATATTAAAACACAGGACATATTAAACAGAAATGAATTGGTAGCAAGTATCATCTCTGATTAACCTCTTAATTTTTCATAATGTAAATATATTGATGACTATTTAGTTGTTAATCATTTTTTAATGCAGTATAACTTAAACAAGAAGCCCTACAGCAAAAAGGTATGTACCGTGTGGCTGCTTTTAGGTGTGTTCCTATTGTAATTTATAGCAAATATTTTCACATAAATAGTATATATTTGAGTAGATCAAAATCAGTTTCCATTGTGTTGTTTTATTTCTGCAAGCTTATATATATATATATTTATAGAACAGAGAATATTCAGGCTGTATCTACAAGAGTACATTTGTGATGTTTAAATAATTTGGATGGTCTCATTGTGGTATATTTTACTGATTTTCATTAGCCAAATTTTCTTGACCAGAATGTGTTATTTTTTAAAGCTAGTAAGCCTATGAAGGCAATGCAAGCAGAAAAGTAAAATTGTTAAAAACCTACAAGAGTTTTATATATTTTAAAATATGCGAATTCTGATCTTATACCATAATTAATGGTTACTATTTAAACTTATACAATAATTAATAGTTTGATTTTATTTAGTAATTTTTTTATTTAAATTGTGTGGACTATTTTCTTGTTTTGACTGTGTGTTTGTTTTTGTATCCTTTGGAAGACTTTGTAGAGAGGCACCAGGTTTCTTGCAGTTAATAAAGTAGATTTTTTTTTTAATATTTCAGATTTTTTCACATGATTTTTATTACACTGCTACACATTTCTAATAGCTTTCACTACATTTCTAAACATCTTCTGGTTTCCACATACTGGATAAAATTGCATACTTTCTTGCATAGCATCATTATACTTTTACAACATGACCTCTGTAGTAGTTTTGTAAAACCACATTCATACAATTATGACAGTACTTCAACATTTATAGGACAAATAAAGTAACTGGAGAATTAATAAAATGCTATTTTGCAAGCAGTTCAAGTTCTAATGCTAAATATTTTAATAAGTTACAAAACAGTTAAACAATTAAAATAGAGAAATACGATTCTAGGGGCATCCCCATTCATTATTACTCTAAATGCAGCATCCAAAATATCTCTACATTCCCTATAAATCATGCCTAAAAATAACTATTTCACCATGATCACTCAGAAAATACTGTTGCAGAATATAGCACATAAATCCCATGTTCACTTGTAGTCTGAAGCACTTCTCCCTTTTCCTCTGTATTCATTGTGACAGTAACAAAACAGTACCAAAGATGTATTATAGTGTAGGTGAATTAATTATAACTTTATGTTAAGGAACTGGGTGAGAAGGCTGTAGAGACAACGTGGGCAATTTGGTTACACTTCTTTTTGAAGTACAGAAGCCCGGCTTCCTATTTCCATACTTTTATCCAATCAAGTTTTAATTTTACATCTTGTACAATGATCAACTTTAAACTACATTTGCATGAAAAGCAGTGACTGAAGATAAAAATAAGCATACCTATTAAACTTATAAGCATATGAACCTAAATTTTCAAAATCTAGATTTCATATTTGTTTACAACCCTAATATCTGTAATGTTTCACAAAGCATTACAGATATTAGGGTTGTAAACAAATATGAAACTTAAAATAGCTAGCCAAATTTTCATTCATCTCCAGAAAATTAGCAGAGGGAAGTGTGTTTATTTTTTGTAAGTACTAGTTTAAAACTAAACTAATGGATCTCTATTATAATTATTTTCAAAAGCAGGCCAATTGTAGTTCCATGAATGATTTATTCAAAATAATTGTGAGCATTTTACTTTTGTGGAAGACAGTCAGCCAATGATGTAAGTATGAAGAAATCTTCAGAAATTCTTATTTGTCTTTTAACTGGCAACGGTATATATTTGCAGCATTCTGGTTGTTTTTACTATTATTCTGAACCAATGCGTTAGTATTTATTATAAGGTTTTTGCCCCATAGGACTGCAATACGCATAAAACTGTTTATCCACTTCAGATGTTATCTATTTCAACATTTACAAAGTACACAACGTCTTTACTCAAGTGCTGTAACCACCAAAATTCATTCTGTGGTTTAACAGTCACACACAGCTCTAAGGTACAAGGTTCATCCCTGACCTTTAGTCACTGTCTGTGTGGAGTTTGCATGTTCTCATAGTGTTATTGTTGTGGATATTTTCAGAGTAAATGGATTTCCTCCTAGTTGATATGTTATTTTAAATTGTCTATATATGTTGCATTTAAGCATGCCCTTTTGGTCTGGGCTGTGACTAAAGGGTCAGAGATGAACCAATTGACAAATTAATAAATTAAACTAAAAATATTTAAAATACGTATGGCATATGTCAAGAAATACTATGCTTAGCAGTTGACAGCATATGATTGCAGTGATTATACTTTAGAGGATTATCTTACTTTTATGATACTACCAGATTAACAAAATTAATAAGCTCTCAATCATGTATATATTTTTTGTTTTTTGATGCCATTCAAATATTTGACACACGTGAGAGTAATGTCTGCCTGTTGGGTTCGTGTTCTACCTGTACAAATAGGCAAAGGGAGTGAAAGAAAGTAGATGGAAATGTAGGTATGCACATTTTCTGATAGTGAAAAACTCAGTTTTTTTTATGTTTTTACGTTTCTTAATCACTGGCAATACATTATAAAAGAAACAAAGAAAAGAACAGCAAACATAAAACATTGTATTCCAAACTGCATCTTTATATTTATTTGAAATGTATAATTCTGTTCTGTTTCACAGCATGTTAATCTCAGCTCAGTCTGACTTTCATTGCCGCACTTTTTTGTTTAATTTGAGTTCATCAGTTGGCAATGCAGTGTCTGATTAGCCAAAGTATTTAGTAAGCTAATATTCACTGTCCACAGCAGGAGGCTTACACAGCTCGGCTGATGAGAAATGAACAGCCTAAAGCAAGCTTTTAATGGCAAGTAATTCCACATATTTGATACTTAGCTCAGACAACTAATATCCAGCTCAACCGTGACAAGACAATAACAGTTCTTTCCCGAAAAATCCTTTAATCTCAGATGCAAAACAGCATGCTTTAGGCCATAATGAACTGCTGTGATTCTGAAAGCAGAAATGTTTACCATTTCAGAACCTGCAGTAATTTTTAAAGGAAATAAAAACAGCTTAAAATGTGTCACCAGTAGCCATTTTCTATGCCATTAGTCACAATATCCAACTTTTTTCTTTTTGCAGTGAAGTAAGACAAACATAATTTTATAGGGAATAATGGTGATCTTTAACCATTTTATTTTCAGAAGTTATTTATTTAATCTTATTACACTGTAAACAAAATAATCACATATCAGATGTGTGCCACTGTATTTCAGAAATTCCCATGACTGAAAATGCTGTGCTAAAAGGATTACACGTGACCCGTTTTCGATTTCTAAGTCAACAGAACCTTCAAAAATATTTCACAATAAAATATTTCATAATAAATTGCTCCCTAAAACCCATTTCACTGAGTAGATTTTCAGTATGGATAAACGTTATAACATTCTCTTCTTGTAGTTACAAATATAAGGTTGGTATATATTTATTTCTGCTACTTCTCCATTTAAAGACAACTTAGTGTGCCTTGATTTTCCTTCAACATGAACTTTTTGATAGATTTCTGAGAATTCTTACTCTGTTCTGCTCTAATAGAGTTTTATTTATAGAAAGCAAATACAGTAAAAAATGGGGTATAAACCCAAAGAACAACTGTTGATGTTCTTATACATTTCTGGCTAAACAGATGTTTTATTACAAAAAAGGAAGGGGATTGTTGGGCGCTTGTTGACATGGGCTTGGAGATAATTTTCCTATAAGATTATAGTATCATACATTTTGCTAACCTGTTTCCCATGTGGATGGTGATGTTTTGTCAGACATAGTTGTTTGACCTGTATATTTGGAGCACAGTACCTAGACATTTACATGTTACTCACTGGGCAGAAAATAATTGTATATTTAGTTTTGTGTACAGCTGTAAAGCTTAAAACACATGATATATATGTCTTGCTCTGTTAGTCCTCAAATATGTTATATTGGTAGTGGTCATATGATTTTCAGCATAGTTGTTGATTTCCACTAGTATATATTGTGATTATTATTAAATTTATATTTGAAAAAAAAATGTAGTTTTTTTACCTCTTGCATTAGTATGGTCTCTTAACTGTTATTTCACTGGAACATAAAAATTCATACCATTCCATACTATCACTTACATACAGTTTCTAAACCCGTGAATTCTTAAGGTTTTGCATCTTGTGTTTACCCTGGTTTCTAATAACACAATTTTCTAAAAACATTCATATTTTAGTTTACCTTACTGACAATTCTGTAAGTTTGGTAGCTAAATAGTATATAAAAATTGGTTTTATAAATATGCAAAATACAGAACTGCTGGAAGTAATGGACGCAATGCCAAGCTGTCCAACACAACTAGAAAATAGGAGGCACTCATTGTTAAATATGCTTTCTTTATCTTTCAGTTTGGATTATTTGCAAGCCTAAAGTGTTCTGCTACCACTTTCAATATTTGTAGTTACCATCTATAACCACCTACAAAAAGTGGAAGCCAATAATTAAAATATCTTGCTTATGCAATTAAAGTGTAACGCAACCGTTTAGAGGAAAATGTTTATATGTTTTATACACAAAATGGTACTGTGATTGTTTATATTTCTTTGTCAGACAGATGATATGCCTTCTCTGGGTAGCTCTTCAGAGAGAAAGCATACTGTGCCATATTCAAATTCAGGCCCTTACAAAAGTCCCCTTATAAACAATTACGAAATCACACCAAAAGACAAATATGCAATGATAAGAAAACTTTTTACCTCAAGGCACAGTCCACTCATCACTCCAACCCAAAACAATTCTGGAGCAATATTAACTCACCCCTTCATGCTGGTAAACCCCCAACACCAAACCCTTATCCCAACCTTGCAGACCAAGATATTGCCTCCCTCCTTAACCAGTTTTTTAGATCCATTAGTAAACTAACTAATTCTAACCACAACCCCCCAGAAAACACATCTAACCACAAATAAAGAAACACATTTCTCTCTCAATCTTATCGCTACCACTTACATAAAGTCTCTCCTTCTAAAACTCAAACCCTGCTCTCCCTCTGCTGATAATATTCCCCCTCTGCCCACATTCTCAAAATAGCAGCTAACTCCATTGCTTATCCTGTTTCAATTCTTATCAATAGATCTATCAGAGAAGCCTTCATGCCCAACATCTTGAAATCTTTTTACATTACTTCCCTTCACAAAGGTGGCAACTCTGCTGATCCCTCTAACTATAGACCCATTGCTATACTGTCCCCACTATCCAAAATCCTTGAAAAGTGCATACATAACCAGATACCAAAATTCCTCATCCACAATAACCTCCTTTCTCCTACCCAACATGGATTTTGACCAAACCACAGCACCTCTACTGCCCTTCTATCCTTTACTCACACCATCGCTGATGCTAGAGATAACAACAAAATGGTCTCTTCTCTTTTCTTAGATCTTTCAAAAGCATTCAACACAGTATCTCACTGCAAATTACTAAACAAACTGGCTGATCTAAACCTTTCCCCCTCTACTCTCTCTTGGTTCTCCAGCTATCTCTCAGGAAGATTACAGTTTGTCAAATGGCAGTCATCCTATTCTACATTTCTGCCTGTTCACACTGGCACACCACAGAGCTCTATCCTGGGGCCACTTCTTTTTAACATCTTTACCAATGCCCTCCACTCTTCCACTAACCTCTCAACCCTTGTACAATACGTAGACGATTCTACTCTGATCACATCTTCAGACTCAATCACTCAACTTCATACACTTATACAACAATCCTTCCTCTCAGTGGAAAGCTGGCTTAATGAAAATCGATGTATTCTGAATCCCAAAAAAACAAACAAAACTCCTCCTTTTCCTTCCCAAGGCTAGTGATCACCTAAAGCTCTCCATCTCTATTACCCCCCTAAATAAAACCACCATTAATGCTGAAATCCACACACAATTACTAGGGATGACAATCAATGACCAACTAAAATCTAACAAGCATATCCAGTAATCAATTAAGAAAACCAACCAAAAACTTGGACTTTTATATTGAAATAAAAAATGTCTATCTCCTGATACCAAAATATCCTTGACATAAGCCTACTTACTCCCAACTCTCCTCTATGGAGCCCCAGTGCTTACTAACCTTCAGTTCTGCTCCCTGTCCAAACTGGAACAGACTTATAACAAAATCGGAAAATTTGCAGCTGACTTAGCCATTTCAACACACCACTGCATTGCTCTAAAAAATCTCCACTGAACTGAACTTTTCATCAACTCAAAACATCTCAACTCCATATGACCCACTTCCTCCTCAATAGACCTAATGCCTGTCCCTCTCTCTCCAATCTAGTTATTTACTATACTCCTTCCCATCCCCTCATAGTAGTACTAACAAATCCATTCTCCAAACTTATAACTCCAGAATTAACATTGGTAACCTTCTATATAAATCCTCTGTAACAAAATCCTGGAACATCCTCCATGACAACTTACATTGCACTACTCACACTAACCACTTCAAAAAAGAACTGAAGAACTTCTTCCTTAGCACTTGGCTATGCCCCTGCCATGACCCAACCTAATCCAGTTTCTACTTGCTATTATCTATTGTATCTCTATCTATAACTGTGTGCCTGCTGGCTGTGTTCACTCTAGCCAAATAAACATTGAACTCTGTATGGAAAGTACTTCATTTTCATTATTATATTTACTTATTCATTACTTAGTTTATCTCTTGTACTACAGTATTTACATGTTTATTTTTTTTAAAAATTGTCTTTTTACCTTGTGGTTTACACTTATGTAATACCAATTTGTAATTGTCTGTACTGGAACTTTTCTCCTCGGGTCTCCATTGAAAATAGGCTGTGCTCAGCTGGATTAACCCGGTTAACAAATGTGAAATATAATAAATAAATAAATAAATAAATAATTAAGTCACTGTCATCTTCTTCTTCTTCTTCTTTTGGCTTTTCCCGGTTAGGGGTCGCCACAGCGGAACACCTGTCCACTCATGATTGGCAGTGGAGTTTTACGGTGTCGAGTTGCCAGCCCAGTGCCCAACCTTCCACAGAAGGCACACACTCACACCTAGGGCCAATTTAGAGTGTCCAATCGACCTACAGCATGTCTTTGGGGTGTGGGAGGAAACAAGTTACTGTCATCTAATGATAACTTATTTTAGGTATGACTGCATTTATTTTCAGATGTGTAAAGAGGATTCATCGGCATAACAATTCTCCTGCTATATGAAACTGTGTTAGTTTACAGTTTAGGATAATAGCACACAACTCAGTTGTTCCACATCATCAACAAGTGTTGAGACAGTAAAGCCTGTGTCAGTGTGTAAAAAAGTGTTATATTCAATAGCTCTTGCTGTTGCTAACAATAAAGGAAGATGGAGGGGTTCCTAGAAATTACAGCTAGACTGAGGCAGGTGATCTAAAGGACAGTAGTTAGATATCTATTCATATGATGGTCAATATATACTAGGGTAATAACCACCAGGGCTTTTAAAAGCCTAGTCATGGAATCTAACCCAATTGCGTCCCTGTATATCATGGATGTTTATTAGAAGAGGGTATGTTGGTTAGGAAATTTCAAGAGGTTATGTGGGGTAGATATTTTTGTTTAGGCATTCCTGTCTGCCTGCATCAGTCAGGGACATGGGGGCCAGGCCTGGGATGAATTTCTGATTTCCCGTCCATTAGACAAGGTTATGCTTAAATAAGTTTAAGGATGGAGTCTGCTTCACATGGATTCTGTTCAGGAACATGGAGATCCTCTAAGACACATATCTGTCTCACCTACTTCTTCTTCTTCTTTTGGCTTTTCCCGGTTAGGGGTCGCCACAGGGGATCATCTGTCCACTCATGATTGGCTGTGGAGTTTTACGGTGTCGAGTTGCCAGCCCAGCATCCAACCTTCCACAGAAGGCACACACACACACACACACACACACACACACACACACACACACACACACACACACACACACACACACACACATACCTAGGGCCAATTTTAGAGTGTCCAATCCACCTACTGCATGTCTTTAGGATATGGGAGGAAACCGGAGCACCAGGAGGAAACCCACGTGATCACAGGGAGGACATGCAGACTCCACACAGAAGGCACCCCAGCCGAGAACTGAATCAGAGAACCTCTTGCTGTGAGGCAGCAACACTAACCGCTGCACTACCGTGGCCGCCCACATATCTGTCTCACCAATAGGTCTTATTTATGTCACAGCTAAAATTTAAATCCTTGGATCTATTGGATCTGATGTTCTTCATTTTGCAGGTGTGCAAAAGGTCCATCAGAGCTGGATCTGAAGATGCCTTGTATGCCAGGCATAGATCACCTCTAAGTAGTCTGTAGGAGACAAAGTACAGAACTAGGACTTTAAGGTGATCCATATAGGAAAACATGTTTATACCCTGGATTCTCCTGATAAGCCACCTTTGTGGGCATCTCAGCTGTTGTATATGTCTGGTCAGGTACATGCTGAAGGAGGCATTAGACACAATGATTGATCTAATAAATGACAAAGTGGCACTATGACTTCCTTGGACCTGGATGTCTTGTCCTTTATTATAAACTGGTAGACATAGAATTATTTACTTACTACCTTGGCCATATGGTCAAAGGCCAGATTATTGTCTGCATATGATCCCAGATCACTGTTTACTAGATTAACTCTTACGGGTGTCTTATAGATTGAGTAATTAGCTTGGGTGAAAGTTTTCACAAAAGGCACTATAATGCATTTCTTGGTACTGAGTTTTAGTCTGTGACTTTGGCACCAGTGAGTTTGGACCATGACATTCATCAAGATACGAGACTTTTTCTTTCTTTATCAACTTCTGCAGTCACAAACATCTGCATGTTATAAGGACAGAATCATAACGTGTCACTGTGCTACATTGTAACTTGCGTAAGATAATTTTTGTACAGATGTGCATCACAAAGTAGTGGCCATTTGTACAGATGTGCATCACAAAGTAGTGGCCATTTTGTACAGATGTGCATCACAAAGTAGTGGCCATTTGTACAGATGTGCATCACAAAGTACTGGCCATTTGTTGGTACCACTCCAACTCCTACTGTGACACAGTCAGCAGCAAGACCTTGAGCATATCTCTCAACCTGCAGATACTGAAAATAGGAATGAAGACCATTGAAAAGGAAGTACATCTAGCCAAAAATTCTAGATATCTCATTAGCATAAAACTGGAATATCAAATAGCAAACTACTCTTCCTGCTTGAAGTGGTGATGTGGGTTATTACTCAGAAACACTTTTAAAAATAAAAAAAAAATAGTAAAAATGATGTAAAATATGTAGACTTCAATGAAATGTATTGCAAAATTCTACCATAAAATTTATGGTAATTTATTTTTGTTTCTGAAAAAAGGGAGATGTAAGGTACATGTCCTCTTTCTTTAAATTATTGGTGTCACTAGTATGTCGATCATCTAGTGGGGATTTTTGTATATTTGATAGCTTCAAAAATCACTTATGATGAAGAGATTCATAAAGTTGCGTGAAGGGGTAAATCAGGCCTGAAAACAGGGACATACAAAATAGGTACATTGTTTTCAGGGGGATATATCATGCTTGAAAATAAGAATGTTCATCTAAAACAGGGAAAGAGGAGGAAAATAGGGACACACCTCCAAAAGTAGGTGCATTATGTGCAGGGTAAATCAGGCCTGAAAATAGGAACATCATCTTCTTTTGGCTGTTCCCGTTAGGGGTCGCCACAGCGGATCATCTGTTCCTGAAAAATAGGGACATTTGAGAGGTCTGTCTTTGATGTATCGTACACATTCTATATGTAATCCATGCACTAGTATTTTATAGATACAGATTTTATAGATATACCATATGCTTTGCGGACAACTATCGAAGGGCAGATTGCTTATCTTTCTTCAGGGATGTTGCTAGCATTATGGAATGCATTCGTAAACTAATAGGAGAGAAGGGGAGGGTTTAAATAGACCAGTCTTCTCTGTTTGGGCACTCAACAGAAGAGATGTTTTAATATATAAGAAAAGCATATATGCTGCACACAAAGCTTCTACAGCATTCATTTTCAAGTTCTGTACTTTTTCTGTCAACTTAAATTTAATGGATAATAAATGTTCCCTAATTGTTATATAGGCAATTGTGAATCTAAGCGCCTATAAAATCATGACGTACATATTATATAATTTAATATATTAGTCATGTAAACTTCAGTGTAAACACTCCCTTGAATCTGATGTGCACTGTTTCATTTCATTTGTGCTCTCAAAGGTTACTTAATCTACATCGTTATTCTAAACTTGCCATGTTATATTGTTATTGTAAACATCTACTCTGCAGTCTCCAGCTATATTGCAAATATATGTGCTGTTTCTGACCAGATCTTATACATAATGTCAATTATTTCTCCTAATGGGTCTGGTGCATGCCTGAACATGGCCTGATAACCAGTCCATCCACCTGGTTATCAAAATGCAATAAATAAAAATGGAATCAAAGTCCTGCATTCTTTATGTAATGAATGCACAAACTGTTCCATTTTTACTATCAATCATCTAAATAGCAGTCTTGGCACTGATTTCAATAATATAATACATCCCTGTTTTCAGCAACAAGTACAATAAGGAAGTGAACAATCTTATTCACACTCACTTTCTGGACCTGCATGCATTAGTTTTATTACCACAAGTTAAACATCTGGAGAAACACTAAAGACAGAAATGTGACAAGAAGGGAATGAGGGCAAAAGGGGGGAAAGAACAACATGTCAGAACAGCACTATGACATGTGTCTCTCAGTGTTATATTTTTGTTTACTCTGCATTAATGCCATTGGCAAATACTTCTTTGTATTTATTTAAAATATGAAGGACTTAATATTCTTAGCATAAAAACACAGCGGACTTGACCACGCCACAAACTCCTCCAGACAAGGTTTAATTTAAGTAATGTAATATAAACCAAACGAATAAAAACAAAAAAATATATAAGCACTTTTGTCTCAGTTGAAACTTCATCAGATAATCATGGAAGCATTTCTACTTCCCTTTATACTATCCTAAACCAATCAGTCGTGTGTTAGCCAGGCCTCCAGTATAGTTTCCAAAGCCAAGTTGTTCTTTTAAAAAGAAACTTACAAGTAAAAAAATACACAGCAGCAAGTCTTAAGAAATAAGGCACACTAACAAATCAAAGTAATGTAATACCTCTTCGACTTTTAACTGTATTGTTTTTTTAAATGAAATGAAATGCATGCAATCTATGACTTGAATAAATAGTATGAACCAATATTTAAAAATACATCAAAATATGTATAAATATATATATATATATATATATATATATATATATATATGAAAATAAACAATATAAAATATATAAAAATGCACAAAATATAAAATATATATGTCATGAAATTATTGTTTCAAAAAATGTTTCAATACTGCAGTATGTCTTTAATACCATAGCAGCATTCTACACCAGAAAATAAAACTGATCAAACTGCCCTCCCTGTTAGTTTAAAAAACTATAACTATCTTTCTAACGCTTTTAACCTCAACAGGCAGTTAATAGAGAGTTGACCATTTAAACTAGACCAGTTGTTAGAATTTAACTTGAGTTTCCAGTACAGCTCATGCTGTTCAAGATGCA
Source organism: Protopterus annectens (assembly GCF_019279795.1). Taxonomy (NCBI): domain Eukaryota; kingdom Metazoa; phylum Chordata; order Ceratodontiformes; family Protopteridae; genus Protopterus; species Protopterus annectens. The sequence goes on from NC_056731.1 coordinate 1,368,681,524, forward strand.
GTTGACATGGACCGTATCTATCATATACCTGTATTTGCTTAACAATACAACATTTAAAGTTATGTGTAGGATTTTCATCAATGTGATTAGCTAATGCATTTGTCAATTTCTTTTTCTTGACATTAAAGCTGTGTTCATAAATTCACTCACCCAGTTTTATCTTGGTTTTCCCGATATAAAAGCATGGGCATGAATTTACAGGTAGCACAATATACCACCCCTGTGGAGTTGCAAGTATACAAGCCATTAATGTTTATTACATGTTGGCTGACCCATAGTTGTTGTGTAGTGATGACAAACTTATAATAATTGCAGCTCCCACAAGTTTTCATGCCCTTAACAGCAGTCTGTTTCGATGCTTTTTCTAATAAAGCCTATTAGTATCCCTGCAATATATAATTATTGTTTTTCACCAATATTTCCCTTAAGGGATGTTCATCAAGTAGAATTGTTCAGTTCTTCCCAATTATGTTTTTTATTAACAGACTTCTTTTGTGAACACAGTAAAAATAAAACAATGTAAGTTGTCAGCATTAGATACCCTATCGGCTTCCCTTAAACTTGGAGAGCTAACTTGTAATGTGTGATGAGAGAGGTTTTTTTTTTTTAAATAGAATGGGAGAAAAATAGTTAGTCTGCCTTTTATTCATCACTTCACACAATGCATTGTCTATAAAGGCAGTGGGATAGAATTATTGTTAATGCAATAGTGATTGCTTTGTGATCTGATAAAGGACAAGCTATCAATTTTACTGTTGCTATTTTAGAAACCAATTCATTTGAAATATATACCTTATCAATTCTAGAATTCATTCCAAATCTATAGGGCTAATGAATGTAACACAAAGAATTTGATTCAGAAATGTTGCTAACATCTATAAGATTAAGTCAGTAAAGTTTATTAAAGCCTTAGCTGATACTGAAATTCTAAGTTTGTTAATTACAATAGTAAAATATCCTGCCATATAATAAACAATTCTCTTCATAGTCAAAGTTAATATTTCCAGATAATTCCTAGGCAACTTAGTTCCACTTCAGTACATATTTGCTAAAGTTAAGACTCTTTTTGATATTTAACAATGACTTTCACATCATACCTTTATCATAGCTATATGAGTCAATAATCCATGGCATTATAATAGAATTTATCCATAACATTACTGCACCCTTCTCTTTTTTTTAAAGCTAGAACTTTCTAGTACTTTATATTCCTTTGTATTTAATCTAATAATATCATCTTGCAATTCATCTTGCAATTAATGAGTTTGTTGAAAAAAGCTACTTGTATTGCATGCATTTTAAATATTAAACCAACTACCTCTCTTATTCCCAAGGTGAAGGTCATTTACATTTCAATAAACAAATTTTAAAGAAGATATTTTATCTCTATAACATACATATTGATTTTGCAAACTGATATTCTATCATCTTCATAGTGACCAGATATTTAGAAGTATTGCTGCATGGAAACAAAAAGCTCAGTTTATTTGACATAGACCCAACAAGCAAATGTTTCATTATTTTAAAGATAACTAAACTAATAATAAAACAACCTCACTTCCATGTTACTTAAGGTTCCAAGTTTGGCTAGAAAACCTAATTCAAACTACCCTTCTAATTCTGTTTTCCTCTATTATACCCACTTAGACGAGTTGAATATATATATATATATATATATATATATATATATATATATATATATATATATATATATAGATTCTCTATGTTAGACCGACAGCTCAGAAGATCGACACTCAAAACACAGACGCCAGAAGAACGAAACCTCAAAAACACGAAAGTTCACATGCCCGACACACCACAATCCTGACACTTAACAAAACAAAAAGTTCACTGTTACACACAACACACACACAACACAAGCACACCAACAACCTAAAAACCTACACTACACCTTACACAAAACTATCTATGTACTAACCTTAACCCTAACCCTAAGGTCCGTAACTATCGCACACTCATCTTACCTGCTCCCTAACCCTCAGGTCCGTAACTATCGCACACTCACCTTACCCACACCCTAACCCTAAGTCCCTCACTATCGCACACTTACCGGGTCGTGCTCACAAGTTACCTCTGTCGGTGTTTTTGCTGTCGGGATTACAACTTGTCACAATTTATTTGTATAGTTTATTTGTAAGTATATTATAAACATCACTGAATTACAGTGCTTAAAAATATGCTATAATTCTTATTATCATGCTTTAGTTTGTATCAATTTAAACATTTGTTAATCTTTAGTTTCATAGGTTGTTATCAGGTATACAGTCAAGAAGATTATGGCAGAGACTGTCCCAGTTCCTCAAAGGCCGCAGAGCAATGTGTAATTAGGAAACCTGCTTAGAGACACACAGTAGGCAGATGAAAGCTGTAGGACTCAAACTCAAGATCACAAGAAACAGACTGTCAATGGTTCATAATTTCAAACTACAGCACAAATCACGAGGTCTCCAACACTCTCCAAATCTCACATCATTAACTTTCTCAAGAATATTCAACTCTGACTGGAAAGTCATATGGCACCTAATCTAACATATAGACTCACCACAATTACTATTTATGTGAAGCTAAAGATACTTATATGAGAATCCTTCAATAAGTCTATCTGAATGTTCAAAGCACATACGTTCCCACTTCAATTAAACTTGACTAATATGTACCAATGAGATGAGTTTTTAGGTTCATGGGTAGTCACAAGGCAAGTATCAAGATAACCACTGAGGAGAACATCCAAGCCTTCTAAACACCCTAGAGCACAGTCCAGTGACTGGCTCAGAGTCAGACAGAATGCTGATGAAGGCTATGGGAATCATACCCCAGACCACAAGAAATAGCCTGTCAGCAGCTCATAGCTTCAAACTGCCAGACATCAAACGTTCATTAACTTTCACATTACTAACTTTCTCAAGACTGTTCTCATTCCCCAAGCAAAGTCACATTAAATTTAATCCAACAAAGAAAGCAGTCACCAACTATAATTTATGTGAAACTAAAGGTGGTCCTACAACAATCTTTTAATAACCCCATCCAAATAATGCCCATACACACACATTCCTGTTTTAACTAATATGTGCCACAACTGCCACAACAAGTTAACTGACCAATACCTTAAAACAGCAGCTAAGGTTACTGCATACCGAGTTTCAGTTCTGATCCATATCTGAAAAATAAGTACCCACCCTGTGGAAAAACAAAACGGTCATTTTTCCATGGCACAAGGTCACAATCAATACAGATTTTTCACACTATAGACAAATTGCCATGCTATTTCCCTATCAACAGTATTAGAAAAATGTATTCATATGTAACTTCGCAACGATCTAATAGATAACTAGCTTTTGTCTTCAACCTAACATGGCTTCCAGCTTCATCATAGCACAGCTATTTTCCTAAATTTTGTTAATACTGTCAACACCCACAGAAATGCTGGAAACATAGTCTCTACCATCTTCCTAGACTTATTAAAAACTTTTGATATTGTCTCCCACCAGAATCTATTACCTAAACTGTTATCCTTAGGGCTCATTAACTCTTCTCTACAACCACAGCTACCTCTCAAACAGAGCAAAAGCAATGAAATGAAAAAAATGATTTCTCCATCTTCTTGCCAGTAACTATTGATGTCCCACAAGGATCTCTACTAGGCCCGATACTTTTCAACATATTCATCAATGACTGGTGCATTGCTGCAAAAATACTACCCAATGACTCAACCCTAATCTGTTCTGCCAAATTTCTCTCTAAACTTCAGGACCTTACATATCAGTCCTTCATGTCAACTAAAACATGGCTAAATAATTTACAACTATTTCAAAATCCTAACAAAAAAATACTGCTCTTTACCCCAAAACACATCTGTACCAAAACAATAAAACAATACCATTCACTATAGTCTATGCAAACAACACAATGATTGAACAAGTAAACTACACAAAAATATTA